>NW_027141623.1:0-300000 GCF_036365525.1 Heterodontus francisci | reverse complement strand
CAGCAAATAATGAGGAAGGCAAATGGAATTTTGTCCTTCATTGCTAAAGGGATTGAGTTTAAAAGCAGAGAGGTTATGTTGCAGCTGGATAAGGTACTGGTGAGGCCGCACCTGGAGTACTGTGTGCAGTTTTGGTCTCCTTACGTGAAAAAGGATGGATATGCACTGGAGAGGGTGAAGAGGAGGTTCACTTGGTTGATTCCGGAGTTGAGGGGGTTGGCTTATGAGGAGAGACTGAGTAGATTGGGATTATATTCATTAGAATTCAGAAGAATGAGGGGGGATCTTATAGAAACATATAAAATTATGAAGGGAATAGATAAGATACAAGGAGAGAGGATGTTTCCACTGGCAGGAGAAGCTAGGACAAGAGGGCATAGCCTCAAGATTAGAGGGAGCAGATTTAGGACTGAATTAAGAAGGAACTTCTTCAGCCAGAGGGTTGTTAATCTATGGAATTCCTTGCCCAGTGAAGTAGTTGACGCTTCTTCAGTAAACGTTTTTAAAGCTAAGGTAGATATTTTTTTGAACAATAAAGGAATTAAGGGATACGGTGAGAGCACGGGTAAGTGGATCTGAGTCCACGAAAAGATCAGCCATGATCTTATTAAATGGCGGAGCATTTAGTTCCTAGTTCTTATGTTCTTCTGAACACACCAGGTGTGGTATCAGTTTGGAACTCTCTTCCACAAACGGCAATTGATGCTGAGACACTTGTTAGTTTTTAAATCTGAGTTTGATAGATTTCTGTCAACCAAAGATATTAAGGGGCAAAGAAAGGTACATGGAGTTAGATCACACATCAGCCATGAGCTCATTGAATGACAGAAGAGGGTTGAGGGGCCAAATGGCCTCCTCCTCATCCTCTGTCCAATGACAAATATCTTGCTATCACTCTCTGTGTCTTGGTCTGTGTCTCTCTTTTTGTCTCTCTTTCTGTCTGTCTGACTGTCTGTCTCTCTCTCCTCTCTCAAATATCTGTGGAAATCCACAAACATTAGTCAGCCATTTTAGGCTGGCTCTCAGTGGCCATTTTATGTTTCCACAACACTGGGATATTTATTCCAGAGAACGAATCCTCACCAATGTGAGGGTAGTGCTCAAATTGTGACAGAGACACAGACATGGAGACACTGAGACACACAGAACTAGAAAGGAATTACTTAATCCCTTTTGCCCAATAATTTGCCCTCCACTGTGATTAGGCTGTGTGGCCTGTAATTACTCAGTCTGATACTTTCTCCCTTGTTAATCAACATTACAACATACGCAGTCCTCCAGTCCTCTGGCAGCATGACTATAACCAGAGAGGATTGGAAAATGATGGTCAGAGCCACTCCTATTTCCTCCCTTGCACCTCGAAACAGTCTGAGCCTGTTGAATTATCAGCTTTCAAAGATGCTAAACCCCTGAATATTTCCTCTCTCACTGTTTACCCCAATCAATATTTCAAACCCCTCCTCATTGACTACGATATCAGCCTCGTCCCTCTTTTGTGAAGACAGCCGATATGTATTCATCAAGAACCATGCCCGCATCTTCCGCATCCACGGTTAGGAAAAAGGAGGAGAGACGATATAAAGTAACGGATAGAATTCTAAAGGAGGTGCAGGAACAGAAACATCTGGGGGGTATTTGTGCTCCAATCACTGAAGGTGGCAGGGCAGGTTCAGAAAGTGGTTAACCGGCAGATGAGGTCCTGAGATTATAAATACAGACTTTGAATAGAAAAGCAAGGAAAATGTGACCTTTGTAAGTCGCTGGTTTGCCTTCAACTGGAGCATTGTCCAATTCTGGACACCGTACTTCAGGAAGAATGTGGAGGCATTAGAGAGGGTGCAGAAAAGATTCACAAGAATGGTTCCAGTGATGAGGGGCATCAGTTACGTGGATAGATTGGAGAAGCTGGGGTTGTTCTCTGTGTCTCTCTCTGTCTTCCTCTCTCTGTCTCTCCTTCCTGCAATCTTTGACACCAAGAGGGAGACAGAGGGAAAGAGGCTTAGATATGCAGGCAGTGAGAGTGTTGTGGAGAGGGACAATATCGGAGACAGAGAGATTGCTGGGGTGGATTGAAAGGGAGAATGGAAGATATATTCATTTGATGTCATCTTTCACTGCTGTGTACGCAAACAGAGAAAGATAGGTATGTCGAGTGAAATATTGATGGAGTGGGAGAAATGTGAATGAAGTTGGGGCTCAGACGGCCAGTTCTGATGATCAGGAAGGAAAACGCTCCATTGTAAACATACAGCAAGGTATTCCACCATGGAACCCTCATGATATTGGTGTGGAAATCTGTAAATCTCTGCCCCTGGTGATTGCCCCCTCTGTTAAGGGAAATGGGTCCTTCCAATCCACTTGATCGAGGCCCATCATCATTTTATACACCTCAATTAAATCTTCCCTTCAACTTTCTCTGTTCCAAAGAAAACAGTTAAAGTCTATGCAATCTTTACTCATAGTTAAAATTCTCCATTCCTGACAACATCCTCTGCTAATCTGCTCTGTACCCTCTCCAAGCGTGATCACATCCTTCCTACAATGTGGTGACCAGAACTGTACACAGTACTCTAGCTGTGGTCTAACTAGTGTTTTATACAGTATTAACATAACCTCCCTGCGCTTATATTCTCTCCATCGGCCAACAAAGGGAAGTATTCCGTAAGCCTTCTTAACCACCTTATCCACCTGTCCTGTTACCCTCAGGAATCAGTGGACATTCACTCCAAGTTCACAGTCTGAGAGATTGTTCAGTTAGATTGAAAGGACAAATGTAAAACATAATAATTTGATGTAATCCTTCACTGCAGTATACACAGATATACGAGCGAAACGCATGGAGTGTGAAACATCGGGTTGGAAGGAGAAAACTAGTTGGATATCGTAACAAATTGGAAAGGATTGATAGGGACTGAGAGAGAGGGAATCTCTGGTAAACTCTCTTGCTAGTAATCTCTCACCATCTCTAGCTCTCTTTTCCCCTTTCTTCTACTCTCTGAAACCCTATTTCTTCTCTCTGTTACTCACTTTCCAAGTCTGTCTCTCGATGTTCTCTCTCTATCTCCCTCTGTACACTCTCTCAATCTCTCCCTCTTGCTCTCAGGATGGGAAGAGGGAGAAGGAGAGGCTAATAAAAGGCGTTGCAGGCAGTGAGAGATGAGAAGAAAGAGATAGACGAACACTAAGTCTGGCACTGACAGATCAATCTTTACTTTGTATCTAACCCCGTGCGTACATGTCCTGTGAGTATTCAATGGGGACAGTCTCGGACGGGGAGGACTGTCTAAAAATCACAAATTAGTCGAAAGCCCTTTCAAAGATGAAATTTAGAAAAACTTCTACATACGAAGGGTGGTAGAAGTTTGGAACTGTCTTCCACAAATGACCCCTCCCCATCTCTGCAATCTCCTCCAGCTCCACAATCCACCAATATCTGCGATCCTCTAATTCTGGCCTCTTGAGCATCCCCAATTTGAATGGTCCCACCATTGGTGTCCGTGCCTTCAAGCTGCCAAGACCCTAACTCTGGAATTCCTTTCCTAAACCTCTCCGTCTCACTAACTCCCTTTCCTCTTTGAAGACGCTCCCTCAAATCAACCTCTTTGACCACGTTTTTGTTCGTCTCGTGTAATATCTCCTTAAGTGACTCGGTGGCAACTTTTTATTTGCCAAATTAATTTGTTGCATGTGTGCGTTAGTGGCCAGGCCAGCATTTATTGCCCATCTGTAATTGCCCTTGAGAAGGTGGTGTTGAGCCTCCTTCTTGAACCGCTGCAGTCCATATGGGGTAGGTACACCCACAGAGCTGTTAGGAACGGAGTTCCAGTATTTTGACCCAGTAACAGTGAAGGAACGGCGATATAGTTTCAAGGTCGGATGGTGTGGGACTTTAGTTGTTTTGTGTGGACAGTATTTTCAGTGCGCAGTCTATTTATATTTTTAATTATTTATTTTTTTCACGTGGTTAGATGTAAAGTTTCTCCTACAATCTGCCTGCCTCCCCGTATCGCCTCACTCTTTCTGCCCGTCTCTCTCTCCTTCTCTAAAGCCACTGCTTTACTCTGTATCTAAACTCACACTGTACCGGCCCTGGGAGGTCTTATTATGGTGCTTAAGCAATGAGTTACACACTTCGAGCATAACCTCCCTGCTCTTATATACTTTAACAGCCTTGTTGGGACTGTCACTGCAGTTTGAAAATATGAAACACTGATCCAACATTCACCCCTAAAACACTCACACAAACCTCCAAAAACAGGACTGGGCAGATAATGAGGATTGTTAATGATTGTGACAACTTGACTCATCCTCTCTCTGTCTCTCCATCTGATGTCTGTTTCCTCCCATCTTTCTCTCGCTCTCTCTCTCCCTCGCCCTCTCCCTCTCTCTGTCTCTTTCCATGACTCTGTCTCTGACACCATCTCTCTCTCCTTGGGCAGAAACGTTTTAAGCCATTTCTTGGTTAATTTTGAACCTGTAAATATTGCCCTTGCTGGGAACGTCACAGCTGTTTGAAAATATCAAACACTGATCAACACTCGCCCCCTAAACTCTCACACTAAACCCCCAATACAGGACTGTGCAGATAATGGGGATTGTTACTGAGGTTCTGTCAAAGTCCCCTCACACCCTGCATCCCATTTCCCCTGCTTGCAAAGTGTGTCAGTGTTTAATAATATTATTTTCAATAATATTAAATGTCACATCAGTTTGAAAATATCAATCACTGATCCAACAATTGCCCCCAAAACACTCACACTAAACTCCTGATCTTTCCTTTCAAATTTAGTTCTTGCACACAGCCAGTTTTACTTTTCAATTCTCTCCTTTTTCAACATTATTAGATGTAAAGTTTTTCCTGTAATGTCGCCCTCCCTCTCTCTGTCTGTCTCTCCCTCTGTCTCGGTTTCTCCCTCTGTTTGTCTCCCTCCCTTTCTGTCTTTCTCTCCCTTTCTCCCTCTGCATCTGTCTCTCTCCCTCTGTATCTGTCTTGCTCGCTTTCTCCCTGTCTCTTTCCCTCTGCATCTGCCTGCCTCCCTTTCTGTCTGTCTCACTCTGCATTTGTTTGCCTTCCTTTCTGTCTCTCTCCCTCTCCCTCTGTTTCTGTCCCACTCTTTCTGTGTCTCTCTCCATCTGTGCCACACTCCCTGCATCTCTCCGTGCCTCTGTACATGGACAGCAAAGCTTTGAGCCATTTGTTTGGTTAATTTTGAATCTTTATCTCTTGCTTTTGTTGGGAATGTCAATGCAGTTTGAAAATATCAATCACTCATCTCTAAAAGCCTCACATTAAAACCCAAATACCGGACTGGGCAGACAATGGGGATTGTTACTGGGGTTCCGTCAATGTCTCATTTCGCTATCTCTTCCATCTCTCACTGTCTTCCACTTTGTCCCTCTCTCTCCATTTCCCCATTTGTTTTCGTTTCCCTCTCTCCTCTTTCCTTCATCGCCCCCAACTTTATAAATAAATAGGGAGCTCCATCCACTTTATATATAGAGAGGGAGCTCCCTCCACTTTATATATAGAGAGGGAGTCCCTTCTACTTTATACAGAGAGAGGGAGCTCCCTCTGTTTTATATATCTGCCGTGGTGGGATTTGAACCCCTGTCCCCAGGCCATCAGCTTGGGCCTCTGGATTACGTGACCATTGATATTATCACTACACAACCTCCTCCCAAATGGATGTGTACAATGTCTGTTCCGTAATATCACTCACAGTAGTTTCTGGGCTGTAACCCTGAACATAGTCCCGAATCAGAGACTCAAAGTTCACATTTTAACTGGGAAAAGGCAGGAACAGAGTGAAATGGGATTGCTTTTGTCCCTGGATTCAGTGTCCACTGCAGACAGATCAGTTACATTTACAATAGAAATGCCAGGAGTGAACAAGGTCAATGCAATAATATGGAAAATGTAAATGACGCCTCTCATAATTGTAGGATCCGTCCAGTATGAGTACAGATTTCAGGTTTATTCCGAGAGAGGTCTTACTCAGAAAATGTCATTGACATTGAATTGATTGTGTTTTATCCATCACATTATTTACATCAGAGTCAAAGCTGCTGATGTAATGTGTTTGTTCAGGTGAGTGTAATTAATAGCAATGATCAGGGGTATAACCATGTCAGTGGAGACTTATCCCTTGTGTAAAATCAGGACCCATTGGAATGGATCAGCTCAGAGTGCCTGGTGGAGCTGTGGATTCCAGGCTAATAGAAGTCTCTGCTTCTCACAGAAATGGGATATCCAGTAATGTATCAGATAGAAGACATTTATTATCCTGTACTTGCAGCAATTGGAGTTGCTGGTAAGCCAGTATCTCAGCTGTTAATGGTGTAAATCAATGTTAACTGAGCTGCTGTACTTGGTATATTTTCCCTCTGTGTGTGTTACACAGCCACCTGTTCTTTTCCAGCAATTTACTGATGGAATCTCCTCATTGTCTACTGTTTCATTCTTGCAGGAACTGCATTATGTATGAAATGGTATTGTTTTAAGTTACTGTGGCATTGTTACTGGATTATTCTGTGTATTGAATGTATTGGAATGAGATGTTTCAGTTAGGATCAATAATCAGACCATTAGACGTTTTTAACAGTTTCATGATGTGGATCTAACCGGTCCTGGAATATTTTTATGATTTATTTCATTGATTGATAATGAGACATCTCACAGTCTCAGTGTTACAAGGGGACAGAACAATGTCCTCCCTCCCCAATAACATGGCTCAGTTTAACTGGGATTTCAATGTGTTTATTGATTATCACTGTTATCAAATATTATTTCATTCTGTGTGTGTCTGACGCTGCTTCAGACGTCTGGCTACTGAACTGAGTTTGCTGCTGACACTTTCACTTCTCCTTCTCTGCTTCACTGTGGACCTTCACTGTCACTGGACTACATTGTAAAATAGAAAGTATTGATGTGATGTTTTACTGGTTTTCACTCGATCAGCTGGAATCAAGAGTCTTTCCATTTATCTGTAGATTATCAGCTGCAGTGCTGATGTTAGTGTTTTATTAATTAAACAACCCCACATTCTAACAGATTACTTTATAATTCCAGGAAAGGGAATTTCACTGATTGTGAGGTTTGTCTGGAAGTCGCTTTCCATCCTGTTTATTCCATGTATTGGAGATGAAGTGAAGAGTGTAGGTGAACAGGTGGAGACTTGAGTGTTCTGTAGATACATTAAATTATTCACAGAGGTTTCACCATTGAACAATCTGACTCTGAGAATAGAATCATTGAACCTGGGGCTGGTGAACAGAACACAGACGCAGAATGGTAGGAATAAATCATATGTGAAAAGCAGCATGAAGTAACAATTTACAGGGTGTGAGTATTCCGGAGAGATAGGGAAGGAGAAAAGGAGCAGGGAGAACGAAACCGATTGGAAAAGAAAAGCAGAAGTAAAGAGAAAGAGAAAGAAGCAGCAGTGTAAATAATTCACTATCATAAAGTACTGGAATGTCCAGAACAATTAGTGAGAGAAACTGTGAGTTGAAGTTGTCTGTTGTCAGATTGTGTTCATTTCCCTGTTGGACTTGATCCTCTGTGTTGATTTCTGTCAGATCCTCATTTTGTTTTGTCGAAAGTTCCTATTCCTTACTTAGTGACTGAATAAACAGAATAGAATCAGTTCATCACTGATGGTAATTCATTATTTAAATACTGCACTTTAAAATCTCTGTGACTGCTGAATTCAATAAAGAGCGAGGCTGATATCAGAAATATATTTACATTTATATTTAATAGCCTGTCCAAACTAAATATATTGACTACATTGTATAAACAATGAACTGTTCTCCAACACCAATAACCACGGGGATTATTGTTTGAATGTATGAATTGAGTTGTATTACTGGGATCTATAGATGAGATTTCCTCTAACACTCTGCTGCAGTCTCTCCCTGTGAATCTCAGCCTCTCCTCTCACTGTATTGAATCCTCAGTCTCCTCATCCATTGCTTCAGTTTATCCGCATTCCCAAACCATCTGCTCCAGTCTCCCCTCCTGCACCAACATTTCCTTTCCCTGGAATTTAGAAGGTTATGGGGTGATTTGATGAACGTTTTTCAGATAGTAAGGGAAACTGAAAGGGTGGACAGAGAGTAACAATTCCCATTGGCTGCGGAGTCAGGAACTTGGGGGCATAGTCTAAAAATCTAAACGCAGTCTAAAAACCTTTCAGGAGTGAAATGAAGAAACACTTCAACACACCAGGTGTGGTATCAGTTTGGAACTCTCTTACACAAACGGCAATTAATGCTGAGACACTTGTTAATTTTTAAATCTGAGTTTGATAGATTTTTGTGAACCAAAGATATTAAGGGGCAAAGATAGGTACATGGAGTTAGATCACACATCAGCCATGAGCTCATTGAATAACAGAAGAGGGTTGAGGGGCCAAGTGGCCTCCACCTCTTCTTCTGTCCAGTGACAAATATCTTGCGATCACTGCCTGTGTCTTGGTCTCTGTCCGTTATAAAATTGCCCCTAGTATAGGTAGGTGGGAGGGAAATAGAGGGACAGGTGGGGGTGTAGTAGGAATCTGGGATTAGTGCCGGATTAGTATAAATGGGTGGTTGATGGTCGGCACAGACTCGGTGGGCCGAAGGGCCTGTTTAGTTCTGTATCTCCAAACTAAACTGAACTAAAGCTGGGGTTGTTCTCTGTGTCTCTCTCTGTCTCTCCCTCCTGCTGTCTCTGACACTAAGAGGGAGACAGAGGGAGAGAGGCTTAGATATGCAGGCAGAGAGAGGGCTGTTGAGAGGGACAAGGTTGGAGACAGAGAGATTGTTGGGGTGGATTAAAAGGGAGAATGTAAGATATATTCATTTGATGTAATCCTTCACTGCTGTGTACGGAAACAGAGAAAGATAGCTATGGAGAGTGAAATTTTGGTCATTTGGGAGAAATGTGGATGAAGTTGGGGCCCAGGCGGCCAGTTTTGATGATCAGGAAGGAAAATGCTCCATTGTAAATATCCAGCAAGGTATTCCACCATGGATGCCATCACACCCTCATGATATTGGTGTGGAAATCTTGTAATCTATGCCCGTGGTTATTGACCACTCTGTTAAGGGAAATGGGTCCTTCCTATCCACTCTATCTAGGCATGTCATTATTTTATACACCTCAATTAAATCTTCCCTTCAACCTTCTCTGTTCCAAAGAAAACAATTCCAGCCGATCCAATCTTTACTCATAGTTAAAATTCTCCATTCCTGACAACATCCTCTGTAAATCTCCTCTGTACCCTCTCTGGTGTGATCACATCCTTCCTGTCATGTGGTGACCAGAACTGTACACAGTACTCTAGCTGTGGTCGAACTAGTGTTTTATACAGTTCTGGCATAACCTCCCTGCTCTTATATTCTATACATTGGCCAATAAAGGGAAGTATTCCGTAAGCCTTCTTAACCACCTTATCCACCTGTCCTGTGACCCTCAGGAATCAGCGGACAGTCACTCCAAGGCCCCTCTGTTCCCAGACAGAGCGATTGTTTGCTTAGATTGAAAGAGCAAATGTAAAACATAATTTGATGTAATCCTTCACTGCAGTATACACAGACATACGAGCGAGAGGCATGGAGTGTGAAACATCGGGTTAAAGGGAGAAAAATAGATGGAGATGGTAACAAATTGGAAAGGAGTGATAGGGACTGAGAGAGAGGTAATGTCTGGTGAACTCTCTTGCTGTAATCTCTCTCCATCTCTATCTCTCTCTTCCTCTCTCTTCCACTCGCTGAAACCCTATTTCTTCTCTCTGTTATTCACTTTCCAAGTCTATCTCTCCCATTTGTCTCTCTATCTCCCTCTGCACACAATCTCAGTCTCTCCCTCTTGCTCTCAGGATAGGAAGAGGCAGAACGAGAGGCGGAGAAAGGGTGTTGCAGGAAGTGAGAGATGAGGAGAAAGAGATAGAGGAACAGTGAGTCTGGCGTTGATAGATGGATCTTTACTCTGTATCTAACTACGTGTGTACCTGCCCTGTGAGTATTCGATGGGGACAGTCTCGGACGGGAGGGAATGTCTAAAAATCAAACATTAGTCGAAAGCCCTTTCAAAGATGAAATTTAGAAACACTTCTGCATTCAAGTGAGGTAGAAGATTGGAAATGTCTTCCACAAATGACCCCACCCTATCTCTGCTATCCCCAATTTGAATTGTTCCAACATTGGTGGCCGTCACTTCAAGCTGCCAAGGCCCTAACTCCGGAATTCCTTTCCTAAACCTCTCCGTTTCACTAATTCTCTTACCTACTTGAAGACACTCCCTCAAACCAACCTCTTTGACCACGTTTTTGTTCGTCTCATCTAATATCTCCTCAAGTGACTCGTTGTCAACTTTTTATTTGCCTTATTTATTTGTTGGATGTGTGCGTTCCTGGCCAGGCCAGCATTTATTGCCCATTCCTCATTGCCCTAGATAATGTGGTGTTGAGCCTCCTTCTTGAACCGCTGCAGTCCATGTGGGTAGGTATACCCACAGTGCTGTTCGGAAGGGAGTTCCAGGAATTTGACCCAGTAACAGTGAAGGAATGGCGATATAGTTTCAAGTTGGGATGGTGTGTGACTTTCGTTGTTGTGTGGACAATATTTTCAGTGCGCAGTCCATTCATATGTTTAATTATTTATTTTTTCACGTGGTTAGATGTAAAGTTTCTCCTACAATCTGACTGCCTCCCCGTATCTCCTCACTCTTTCTGCCCGTCTCTCCCTCCTCCTCTAAATCCACTGCTTTACTCTGTATCCAAACTCACACTGTCCCTGCCCTGGGAGGTCTCATTATGTTGCTTTAGCAATGAGTTATACAGTTCCAGCATAACCTCCCTGCTCTTATATACTTTAACAGCCTTGTTGGGAATGTCACTGCAGTTTGAAAATATGAAACACTGATCCAACATTCACCCCTAAAACACTCACACTAACCTCAAAAAACAGGACTGGGCAGATAATGAGGATTGTTAATGATTGTTACAACTTGTCTCATCCTCTCTCTGTCTCTCCCTCTCATGCCTGTTTCTTCCCATCTTTCTCTCTCTC
Source organism: Heterodontus francisci (assembly GCF_036365525.1). NCBI lineage: Eukaryota > Metazoa > Chordata > Chondrichthyes > Heterodontiformes > Heterodontidae > Heterodontus > Heterodontus francisci. The sequence goes on along the minus strand of NW_027141623.1, from coordinate 288,945 downwards.
TCTCCCTCGCCCTCTCCCTCTTTCTCTGCCTCTTTCCATGACTCTGTCGCAAGCACCATCTCTCTCTCTCCTTGGACAGAAATGTTTTTATCCATTTCTTGGTTAATTTTGAACCTGCAAATCTTCCCCTTGCTTGGAACGTCACAGCAGTTTGAAAATATCAAACACTGTTCAACACTCGCCCCCTACACTCTCTCACTAAACCCCCAATACAGGACTGTGCAGATAATGGGGATTGTTACTGAGGTTCTGTCAAGGTCCCCGAACACACTGTATCCCATTTCCCCTGTTTCTAAAGTTTGTCAGTGTTAAACAATATTTTTTTCAATAATATTAAATGTTACTTCAGTTTGAAAATATCAATCACTGTTCCAACACTTGCCCCCAAAACACTCACACTAAAGCCCTGATCTTTCCTTTCAAAATTAGTTCTTGCACACAGCCAGTTTTACTTTTTAATTCTATCTTTTTTCAACATTATTAGATGTAATGTTTTTCCTATAATCTCACCCTCCCTCTCTCTCTCTCTGTCCCTTTCTCCCTCTGCATTTGTCTCTCTCCCTCTGTATCTGCCTGCCTCCCTTTCTGTCTGTCTCACTCTGCATTTACCTGCCTCCCTTTCTGCCTCTCCCCCTCTGTCTCTGTTTCTCCTTTTTCCTCTATCATTCTACCCCTGTCTCTCTCTCTCCCTCTGTATCTGCCTGCCTCCCTTTCTGTCTGTCTCACTCTGCATTTTCTTGCCTCCCTTTCTTTCTCTCTCCCTCTCCCTCTGTCTCTGTCCCACTCTGTCTGTGTCTCTCTCCATCTGTGTCTCACTCCCTCCATCTCTCCGTCCCTTTGGACATGGACAGCAATGCTTTGAGCCATTTGTTTGGTTAATTTTGAATCTTTAACTCTTGCCTTTGTTGGGAATGGCAATGCAGTTTGAAAATATCAAACACTCATCTAACACTCATCCCTGAAACACTCACATTGAACCCCAAATACCGGACTGGGCAGACAATGGGGATTGTTACTGGAGTTCCGTCAAGGTCTCATTTCACTATCTCTTCTGTCTCTCACTGTCTTCCACTTTGTCCACTTTCTCTCCATTTCCCCATTTGTTTTCGTTTCCCTCTCTCCTCTTTCCTTCATTACCCCCAACATTATAAATAAAGAGGGAGCTCCCTCTACTTTATGCATAGAGAGGGAGCTCCCTCTACTTTATACACAGAAAGGGAGCTCCCTCTGTTTTATATAGCTGCCGTCGTGGGATTTGAACCCCCGTTCCAGGCCATCAGCTTGGGCCTCTGGATTACGTGACCAGTGATATTATCACTACCCAACTGCCTCCCAAATGGATGCGGACAGTGTCTGTCCTGTAATATCACTCACAGTAGTTTCTGGGCTGTAACCGTGAACGTGGTCCCGAATCAGAGACTCAAAGTTCACATTTTAACTGGGAAAAGGCAGGAACAGAGTGAAACGGGATTGCTTTTGTCCCTGGATTCAGTGTCCACTGCAGACAGATCAGTTACATTTACAATAGAAATGCCAGGAGTGAACAAGGTCAATGCAATAAAAGCAAAATTCTGCGGATGCAGGAAATCTGAAACAAAAACAAGAAATGCTGGATTCACTCAGCAGGTCTGGCAGCATCTGTGGAAATAGATGCAGAGTTAACGTTTCGGGTCAGTGACCCTTCTTCGGAACTCAAGGTCAATGCAATAATATGCAAAATGTAAATGACGCCTCTGATAATTGCCATCCGTCCAGTATGAGTACAGATTTCAGGTTTATTCCCGAGAGAGGTCTGACTCAGAAAATGTCATTGACATTGAATTGATTTTGTTTTATCCACCACATTATTTACATCAGAGTCAAAGCTGCTGATGTAATGTGTTTGTTCAGGTGAGTGCAACTAATAGCAATGATCAGGGGTTTAACCGTGTCAGTGGAGACTTATCCCCTGTATAAATCAGGACCCATTGGAATGGATCAGCTCAGAGTGCCTGGTGGAGCATTGGATTCCAGGCTAACAGAAGTCTCTGCTTCGCATTGAAATGGGATATCCAGTAATGTATCATACAGAACGCATTTATTATCCTGTACTTGCAGCAATTGGAGTTCCTGGGAAGCAGTATCTGCGCTGTTAATGGTCTAAATCGATGTTAACTATGTTGCTGTACTCGGTATTACTTCCCTCTGTGTGTGTTACACAGCCACCTGTTCTTTTCCAGCAATTTACTGATGGAATCCCCTCATTGTCCACTCTTTCATTCTTGTAGGAGTTGTGTTATGTATTTAATGGTATTGGTTTAAGTAACTGTGGCTTTGCTATTGGATTATTCTGTGTATTGAATGTATTGGAATGAGATGTTTCAGTGAGGATCAATAATCAGACCAGTAGGACTTTTAATATTTTCGTGATGTCGATCTAACCGGTCCTGGAATATTTTTATGATTTTTTTTGATTGATAATGAGACATCTCACGGTCTCAGTGTTACAAGGGGACAGAACAATGTCCTCCCTCCCCAATAACATGGCTCAGTTTAACTGGGATTTCAATGTATTTATTGATTATCACTGTTATCAAATATTATTTCACTCTGTGTGTGTCTGACGCTGCTTCAGAAGTCTGGGTACTGAACTGAGTTTGCTGCTGACACTTTCACTTCTCCTTCTCTGCTTCACTGTGGACCTTCACTGTCACTGGACTACATTGGAATATAGAAAGTATTGATGTGATGTTTTACTGGTTTTCACTCTATCAGTTGGTATCAAGAGTCTTTCCATTTATCTGTAGATTATCAGATGCAGCGCTGATGTTAGTGTTTTATTAATTAAACAATCCCACATTCTAACAGATAACGTTATAATTCCAGGAGAAGGAATTTCAATGATTGTGAGGTTTGTCTGGAAGTAGCTTTCGATCCTGTTTATTCCATGTATTGTGGATGAAGTGAAGAGTGTAGGTGAACAGGTGGAGACTTGAGTGTTCTGTAGATGCATTAAATGATTCACAGAGGTTTCACCATTAAACAGACTGACTCTGAGAATAGAGTCATTGAACCTGGAGCTGGTGAACAGAACACAGATGCAGAATGTTAGGAATAAATCATATGTGAAAAGCAGCATTCAGTAACAATTTACAGTGTGTGAGTACTCCAGAGAGATCTTCATCTTTTGGGCCTCCTTATCTCGAGAGACAATGGATACGCGCCTGGAGGTGGTCAGTGGTTTGTGAAGCAGCGCCTGGAGTGGCTATAAAGGCCAATTCTGGAGTGACAGGCTCTTCCACAGGTGCTGCAGAGAAATTTGTTTGTTGGGGCTGTTGCACAGTTGGCTCTCCCCTTGCGCCTCTGTCTTTTTTCCTGCCAACTACTAAGTCTCTTCGACTCGCCACAATTTAGCCCTGTCTTTATGGCTGCCCGCCATCTCTGGCGAATGCTGGCAACTGACTCCCACGACTTGTGATCAATGTCACACGATTTCATGTCGTGTTTGCAGACGTCTTTATAACGGAGACATGGACGGCCGGTGGGTCTGATACCAGTGGCGAGCTCGCTGTACAATGTGTCTTTGGGGATCCTGCCATCTTCCATGCGGCTCACATTGCCAAGCCATCTCAAGCGCCGCTGACTCAGTAGTGTGTATAAGCTGGGGGTGTTGGCCGCTTCAAGGACTTCTGTGTTGGAGATATAGTCCTGCCACCTGATGCCAAGTATTCTCCGAAGGCAGCGAAGATGGAATGAATTGAGACGTCGCTCTTGGCTGGCATACGTTGTCCAGGCCTCGCTGCCGTAGAGCAAGGTACTGAGGACACAGGCCTGATACACTCGGACTTTTGTGTTCCGTGTCAGTGCGCCATTTTCCCACACTCTCTTGGCCAGTCTGGACATAGCAGTGGAAGCCTTACCCATGCGCTTGTTAATTTCTGCATCTAGAGACAGGTTACTGGTGATAGTTGAGCCTAGGTAGGTGAACTCTTGAACCACTTCCAGAGCGTGGTCGCCAATATTGATGGATGGAGCATTTCTGACATCCTGCCCCATGATGTTCGTTTTCTTGAGGCTGATGGTTAGGCCAAATTCATTGCAGGCAGACGCAAACCTGTCGATGAGACTCTGCAGGCATTCTTCAGTGTGAGATGTTAAAGCAGCATCGTCAGCAAAGAGGAGTTCTCTGTTGAGGACTTTCCGTACTTTGGACTTCGCTCTTAGACGGGCAAGGTTGAACAACCTGCCCCCTGATCTTGTGTGGAGGAAAATTCCTTCTTCAGAGGATTTGAACGCATGTGAAAGCAGCAGGGAGAAGAAAATCCCAAAAAGTGTGGGTGCGAGAACACAGCCCTGTTTCACACCACTCAGGATAGGAAAGGGCTCTGATGAGGAGCCACCATGTTGAATTGTGCCTTTCATATTGTCATGGAATGAGGTGATGATACTTAGTAGCTTTGGTGGACATCCGATCTTTCCTAGTAGTCTGAAGAGACCACGTCTGCTGACGAGGTCAAAGGCTTTGGTGAGATCAATGAAAGCAATGTAGAGGGGCATCTGTTGTTCACGGCATTTCTCCTGTATCTGACGAAGGGAGAACAGCATGTCAATAGTCGATCTCTCTGCACGAAAGCCACACTGTGCCTCAGGGTAGACGCGCTCGGCCAGCTTCTGGAGCCTGTTCAGAGCGACTCGAGCAAAGACTTTTTGGGAAGGAGAAAAGGAGCAGGGAGAACGAAACCGATTGGAAAAGAAAAGCAGAAGTCAAGAGAAAGAGAAAGAAGCAGAAGTGTAAATAATTCTCTGTCAAAAAGTGCTGGAATGTCCAGAACAATTAGTGAGAGAAACTGTGAGTTGAAATTGTCTGTTGTCAGATTGTGTTCATTTTCCTGTTGGACTTAATCCTCTGTGTTGATTTCTGCCAGTTCCTCATTTTGTTTTGTAGAAAGTTCCTATTCCTTACTTAGTGACTGAATAAACAGAATAGAATCAGTTCATCACTGTTGGTAATTCATTATTTAAATACTGCACTTTAAAATCTCTGTGACTACTGAATTCAATAAAGAGCGAGGCTGATATCAGAAATATATTTAAATTTATATTTAATAGCCTGAACAAACTAAATATATTGACTATATTGTATAAACAATGAACTGTTCTCCAACACAAATAACCACAGGGATTATTGTTTGAATGTATTAATTGAGTTGTATTCCTGGGATCTATAGATTAGATTTCCTCTAACACTCTGCTGCAGTCTCTCCCTGTGAATCTCAGCCTCTCCTCTCACTGTATTGAATCCTCAGTCTCCTCATCCATTGCTTCAGTTTATCCACTTTCCCAAACCATCTGCTCCAGTCTCCCCTCCTGCTCCAACATGTCCTTTCCCTGGTATTTGGAAGGTTATGGGGTTATTTGATGAATGTTGTCAAGATAATAAGGGAAACTGAACGGGTGGACAGAGAGTAGCAATTCCCACTTGCTGCGGAGTCAGGAACTTGGGGGCAGAGTCTAAAAATCTAAACAAAGTCTAAAAACCATTCAGGAGTGAAATTAAGAAACACGACAACACACCAGGTGTGGTATCAGTTTGGAACTCTCTTCCACAAACGGCAATTGATGCTGAGACACTTGTTAATTTTTAATTCTGAGTTTGATAGATTTTTGTCAACCAAAGGTATTCAGGGGCAAAGATAGGTACATGGAGTTCGATCACACATCAGCCATGAGATCATTGAATGACAGAAGAGGGTTGAGGGGCCAAATGGCCTCCTCCTCTTCCTCTGTCCAATGACAAATATCTTGCTATCACTCTCTGTGTCTTGGTCTGTGTTTCTCTCTTTGTCTCTCTTTCTGTCTGTCTGTCTGTCTGTTTCTCTCCTCTCTCAAATATCTGTGGAAATCCACAAACATTAGTCAGCCATTTTAGGCTGGTTCTCGGTGGCCATTTTATGTTCCCACTACACTGGGACATTTATTCCGTAGACGGACTCCTCACCAATGTAACGGTGGTGCTCAAATTGTGACAGCGACACAGACATGGAGACACTGAGACACACAGTACTAGAAAGGAAGTAATCATTCCCTTGTGCCCAATAAATTGCCCTCCACAGTGATTAGGCTGAGTGGCCTGTAATTACTCAGCCGTTTACTTTCTCTCTTGTTAATCAATAGTACAACATACACAGTCCTCCAGTCCTCTGACAGCATGGCTATAACCAGAGAAGATTGGAAAATGATGGTCAGAGCCTCTGATATTTCCTCCCTTGCACCTCTTAACAGCCTGAGCCTGGTGAGTTATCAGCTTTCAAAGATGCTAAACCCCTTAATATTTCCTCTCTCACTGTTTATCCCATTCAATATTTCAAACCCCTCCTCATTGACTACAATGTCTGTGTCCCCTCTTTTGTGAAGGCAGTCACAATGTATTCATTCTGAACCATGTCCACATCATCCGCCTCCACGTTAAGGAAAAAGGTGGAGAGACGACATAAAGTAAAGGATAGAAATCTAAAGGAGGTGCAGGAACAGACACATCTGGGGAGTATTTGTGCTCCAATCACTGAAGGTGGCAGGACAGGTTCAGAAAGTGGTTAAACGGCAGAAGGGGTCCTGAGATTATAAATAGAGACATTGAATACAAAAGCAAGGAAATTATGACCTTTGTAAAACGCTGGTTTGCCTTCAACTGGAGCATTGTCCAATTCTGGACACCGTACTTTATGAAAAATGTGGGGGCATTTGTGAGGGTGCAGAAAAGATTCACAAGAATGGTTCCAGAGATGAGGGACTTCAGTTCCGTTGATAGATTGGAGAAGCTGGGGTTGTTCTCTGTGTCTCTCTCTGTCTCTCCCTCCTGCTATCTCTGACACTAAGAGGGAGACAGAGGGAGAGAGGCTTAGATATGCAGATAGAGAGAGTGCTGTTGAGAGGGACAAGGTTGGAGAGAGAGAGATTGTTGGGGTGGATTGAAAGGCACAATGTAAGATCTATTTATTCAATGTATTCAATGTTGTGTACGCAAACAGATGAAGTTGGGGCCCAGGTGGACAGTTTTGATGATCAGGAAGGAAATCGCTCCATTGTAAACATCCAGCCAGGTATTCCACCATTTGAGCCATCACACCCTCATGATATTGGTGCGGAAATCTTGTAATCCATGCCCATGGTTATTGACCCCTCTGTTAAGGGAAATGGTTTTTTACCTATCCACTCTATCTTGGCCCGTCATTATTTTATACACCTCAATTAAATCTTCCCTTCAACCTTCTTTGTTCCAAAGAAAACAATTCCAGCCTATCCAATCTTTACACATAGTTAAAATTCTCCATTCCTGACAACATCCTCTGTAAATCTCCTCTGTACCCTCTCTAGTGTGATCACATCCTTCCTGCAATGTGGTGACCAGAACTGTACACAGTACTCTAGCTGTGGTCTGACTAGTGTTTTATGCAGTTCTAACATAACCGCCCTGCTCTTATATTCTCGACATCAGCCAATAAAGGAAAGAGTTCCGAAGAAGGGTCACTGACCCGAAACGTTAACTCTGCTTCTCTTTTCACAGATGCAGCCAGACCTGCTGAGTGGTTCCAGCATTTCTTGTTTTTTTATTTTAAAGTATTCTGTAAGCCTTCTTAACCACCTTATCCACCTGTCCTGTGACCCTCAGGAATCAGTGGACATTCAGTCCAAGGCCCGTCTGTTCACAGTCGAAGAGATTGTTCAGTTAGATTGAAAGAGCAAATGTAAAACATAATAATTTGATGCAATCCTTCACTGCAGTATACACAGACATACGAGCGAGAGGCATGGAGTGTGAACCATCGGGGTAGAGGGAAAAAAATAGATGGAGATGGGAACAACTTGGAAAAGAGTGATAGGCACAGACAGAGAGGTAAGTTCTGGTAAACTATCTTGCTGGCAATCTCTCTCCATGTCTATCTCTCTCTTCCCCTCTCTTCGACACTCTGAAACCCTATTTCTTCTCAGAGAGTGTCAGAGAGTGTCAGAGAGTGTCTGAGAGTGTCAGAGAGTTTCTGAGAGTGTCAGAGAGTGTCAGAGTGAGTCTGAGAGTGTCCAAGTCTATCTCTCCCTTTTCGCTCTCTATCTCCCTCTGCACACTATCTCAATCTCTCCCTCTTGTTCTCAGCATGGGAAGAGGGAGAAGGAGAGGCAGAGAAAGGGTGTTGCAGGCAGTGAGAGATGAGGAGAAAGAGACGAGGAACAGCGAGTCTGGCATTGGTAGATGGATATTTACTCTGTATCTAACCCCGTGCGTACCTGCCCTGTGAGTATTCGATGGGGACAGTCTCGGACGGGGAGGACTATCTAAAAATCAAAAATTAGTCGAAAGCCCTTTCAAAGATGAAATTTAGAAACACTTCTACATACAAAGTGTGGTAGAAGTTTGGAAATGTCTTCCACAAATGACCCCTCCCTATCTCTGCAATCTCCTCCAGCTCCACAATCCCCCGATATCTGCGATCCTCTAATTCTGGCCTCTTGAGCATCCCCAGTTTGAATTGTTCCACCATTGGTGGCCGTGCCTTCAAGCTTCCAAGGCCCTAACTCTGGAATTCCTTTCCTAAACCTCTCCGTCGCACTAACTCTCTTTCTTCTTTGAAGACGCTCCCTCAAACCAACCTCTTTGACCAATTATTTGTTCGTCTCGTCTAATAGCTCCTTAAGTGACTCAGTGTCAACTTTTTATTTGCCTTATTTATTTGTTGGATGTGTGCGTTACTGGCCAGGCCAGCATCGATTGCTCATTCCTCATTGCCCTTGAGAAGGTAGTGTTGAGCCTCCTTCTTGAACCGCTGCAGTCCATGTGGGGCCGGTATACCCACAGTGCTGTTCGGAAGGGAGTTCCAGGATTTTGACCCAGTAACAGTGACGGAATGGTGATATAGTTTCAAGTTAGGATGGTGTGTGACTTTAGTTGTTGTGTGCGGACAGTAATTTCAGTGCACAGTCCATTCATATTTTTAATTATTTATTTTCACGTGGTTAGATGTAAAGTTTCTCCTACAAACTTCCTCCCTCCCCGTATCTCCTCACTCTTTCTGCCCGTCTCTCCCTCCTTCTCTGAAGCCACTGCTTTGCTCTGTATCTAAACTCACACTGTACCTGCCCTGGGAGGTCTCATTATGGTGCTTAAGCAATGAGTTATACACTTCCAACATAACCTCCCTGCTCTCATATACTTTAACAGCCTTGTTGGGAATGTCACTGCAGTTTGAAAATATGAAACACTGATCCAACATTCACCCCTAAAATACTCACACTGACCTCCAAAAACAGGACTGGGCAGATAATGAGGATTGTTAATGATTGTTACAACTTGTCTCATCCTCTCTCTGTCTCTCCCTCTCATGTCTGTTTCTTCCCATCTTTCTCTCTCTCTCTCTCTCCCTCACCCTCTCCCTCTTTCTCTGCCTCTTTCCATGACTCTGTCTCCAACACCATCTCTCTCTCCTTGGACAGAAATGTTTTTATCCATTTCTTGGTTAAATTTGAACCTGTAAATCTTGCCCTTGCTGGGAACGTCACTGCAGTTTGAAAATATCAAACACTTTAGCACTCGCCCCCTAAACTCTCTCACTAAATCCCCAATACAGGACTGTGCAGATAATGGGGATTGTTACTGATGTTCTGACAAGATCCCCTCACACACTGTATCCCATTTCACCTGCTTCTAAAGTTTGTCAGTGTTTAATAATATTTTTTCAATAATATCAAATGTCACTTCAGTTTGAAAATATCAATCACTGATCCACCAATTGCCCCCAAAACACTCACACAAAACCCCTGATCTCTCCTTTCAAAATTAAATCTTGCACACAGCCAGTTATACTTTTTATCCTTTTTTGATCCTTTTTCAACATTATTAGATGTAAAGTTTTTCCTTTAATCTCGCCCTCCCTCTCTCTCTGTCTGTCTCTCCCTCTGTCTCTGTTTCTCCCTCTGTTTGTCTCCCTCCCCCTCTGTCTCTCCCTCCCTTTCTCCCTCTGCATCTGTCTCTCTCCCTCTGTATCTGTCTCACTCGCTTTCTCCCTGTCTCTCTCCCTCTGCAGCTGCCTGCCTCCCTTTCTGTCTGTCTCACTCTGCATTTGCCTGCCTCCCTTTCTTTCTCTCTCCCTCTCCATCTGTCTCTGTCCCACTCTGTCTGTGTCTCTCTCCATCTGTCTCTCACTCTCTCCATTTCTCCGTCCCTCTGTACATGGACAGCAATGCTTTGAGCCATTTGTTTGGTTAATTTTGAATCTTTAACTCTTGCTTTTGTTGGGAATGTCAATGCTGTTTAAAAATATCAAACACTCATCTAACACTCATCCCGAAACCACTCACATGAAAACCCAAATGCCGGACTGGGCAGACAATGGGGATTGTTACTGGGGTTTCGTCAAGGTCTCATTTCGCTATCTCTTCTGTCTCTCACTGTCTTCCACTTTGTCTCTCTCTCTCTCCATTTCCCCATTTGCTTTCATTTCCCTCTCTCCTCTTTCCTTCATCGCGCCCAACTTGATAAATGGAGAGGAAGCTCCCTCCACTTTATACATGGAGAGGGAGTTCCCTCCACTTTATAGCTGGAGAGCGAGCTCCCTCTACTTTATACAAAGAAAGGGAGCTTCCTCTGTTTTATGCAGCTGCCGTGGTGGGATTTGAACCCCTGTCCCCAGGCCATCAGGTTGGGCCTCTGGATTACGTGACCAGTGATATTATTACTACCCAACTGCCTCCAAAATGGATGTGTACAGTGTCTGTCCCGCAATATCACTCACAATAGTTTCTGGGCTGGAGCCCTGAACATAGTCCCGAATCAGAGACTCAAAGTTCACATTTTAACTGGGAAAAGGCAGGAACAGAGTGAAACGGGATTGATTTTGTCCCTGGATTCAGTGTCCACAGCAGACAGATCAGTTACATTTACAATAGAAATGCCAGGAGTGAACAAGGTCAATGCAATAATATGGAAAATGTAAATGACGCCACTAATAATTGTAGCATCCGTCCAGTATGAGTACAGATTTCAAATTTATTCCAGAGAGAGGTCTTACTCAGAAAATGTCATTGATATTGAAATGATTGTGTTTTATCCACCACATTATTTACATCAGAGTCAAAGCTGCTGATGTAATGTGTTTGTTCAGGTGAGTGTAACTAATAGCAATGATCAGGGGTATAACCGTGTCAGTGGAGACTAATCCCCTGTATAAATCAGGACCCATTGGAATGGATCAGCTCAGAGTGCCTGGTGGAGCTGTGGATTCCAGGCTAATAGAAGTCTCTGCTTCTCACAGAAATGGGATATCCAGTATTCGTTCAGTTCATATTCATTTATTATCCTGTACTTGCAGCAATTGGAGTAGCTGGTAAGCAGTATCTCTGCTGTTAATGGTCTAGATCGATGTTAACTGTGCTGCTGTACTCGGTATTATTTCCCTCTGTGTGTGTTACACAGCCGCCTGTTCTTTTCCAGCAATTTACTGATGGAATCTCCTCATTGTCTACTGTTTCATTCTTGTAGGAATTGTATTATGTATTTAATGGTATTGTTTTAAGTAACTGTGGCATTATTACTGGATTATTCTGTGTATTGAATGTATTGGAATGAGATGTTTCAGTGAGGATCAATAATCAGACCATTAGGAGTTTTTAGCAGTTTCATGATGTGGATCTAACCGGTCCTGGAATATTTTTATGTTTTTTTTCAGTGATTGATAATGAGACATCTCACAATCTCAGTGTTACAAGGGGACAGAACAATGTCCTCCCTCCCCAATAATATGGCTCAGTTTAACTGGGATTTCAATGTGTTTATTGATTATCACTGTTATCAAATATTATTTTATTCTGTGTGTGTCTGACGCTGCTTCAGAAGTCTGGCTACTGAACTGAGTTTGCTGCTGACACTTTCACTTCTCCTTCTCTGCTTCACTGTGGACCTTCTCTGTCACTGGACTACTTTGGAAAATAGAAACTATTGATGTGATGTTTCACTGGTTTTCACTCTCAGTTGGAATCAAGGGACTTTCCATTTATCTGTAGATTATCAGCTGCAGCGCTGATGTTGGTGTTTTATTAATAAAACAATCCCACATTCTAACAGATTACTTTATAATTCCAGGAGAAGGAATTTCAATGATTGTGAGGTTTGTCTGGAAGTAGCTTTCGATCCTGTTTATTCCATGTATTGTAGATGAAGTGAAGAGTGTAGGCGAACAGGTGGAGACTTGAGTTTTCTGTACATACATTAAATTATTCACAGAGGTTTCACCATTGAACAAACTGACTCTGAGAATAGAATCATTGAACCTGGGGCTGCTGAACAGAACACAGATGTTAGGAATAAATCATATGTGATAATTAGCATGAAGTAGCAGTTTACAGGGTGTGAATACTCCAGAGAGATAGGGAAGGAGAAAAGGAGCAGGGTGAACGAAACCGGTGGGAAAAGAAAATCAGAAGTAAAGAGAAAGAGAAAGAAGCAGCAGTGTAAATAATTCACTCTCCTAAAGTGCTGGAATGTCCAGAACAAGTAGTTAGAGAAACTGTGAGTTGAAGTTTTCTGTTGTCCGATTGTGTTCATTTTCCTGTTGGACTTGATCCTCTGTGTTGATTTCTGTCAGGTCCTCATTTTGTTTTGTAGAAAGTTCCTATTCCTTACTTAGTGACTGAATAAACAGAATAGAATCAGTTCATCGCTGATTGTAATTCATTATTTAAATACTGCACTTTAAAATCTCTGTGACTGCTGAATTTAATAAAGAGCGAGGCTGATATCAGAAATATATTTACATTTATATTTAATAGCCTGTACAAACTAAATATATTGACTATATTGTAGAAACAATGAACTGTTCTCCAATACCAATAACCAAAATGATTATTGTTTGAATGTATGAATTGAGTTGTATTACTGGGATCTATAGATTAGATTTCCTCTAACACTCTGTTGCAGTCTTTCCCTGTGAATCTCAACCTCTCCTCTCACTATATTGAATCCTCAGTCTCCTCATCCATTGCTTCAGTTTATCCACTTTCCCAAACCATCTGCTCCAGTCTCCCCTCCTGCTCCAACATGTCCTTTCCTTCTCTCCCTCCCAATCTCTCTCACTGGCTCCACCTCCAGCTCCTTGTCCAACCTGATAGGAATACAGTAACATGGGAGCAGGAGGAGTCCATTCAGCCCTTCGAGCTTGCTCCACCATTCTAGATCATGGCTGACACTCAAACTCAGTGCTGCAGTTTTCTGCCTGTTCCTAATTGGTAACATTCCCTGTCAGAGCAACAAACCAGCTGCACATCCCGCTCACCCCAACCAACAGTCTGGAGACACAATCCCAATTAACACATTGGATTCCATCTCTGTAAAACCCCTTCTCATTCCCCACTGACACTACATCCTCACTCAGTACTTCCAGTCGATCCGGTGCTGACTTTATTCACTTTCTGCATCAATTTCCCAATTCATTATTAATAATTGTGTTTTCAAACATTTCACTGTGACGAAGCACTGCCCGGGTCAATGAATCAGTTTTCACTGCTCGATGCAGCAACAATGCTGGAAATTTCAGCCCAGATCCTGTCAAACTGCTGCTTTGTCTCCAGGTCTGATCAGTAATTTCTCTGCTTCCTTTTCTCTCTCTCTTCCAGTTAACTTGGTGGCGATTGTGATCCTGTCCCGAGGAAAGTGCGGTCTCTCCAAATGTATCAGTGTCTACCTGGTGGGAATGGCAGTGTCTGATCTCCTGGTCGTTATCACTGATCCCATACTGAACTGGATTGTTCAAATTTATTTCCCATATTCATTCCTGAGAATTACTCCTGTGTGTTCTCTCATTACCGTTCTGCTTTCTGCATCCATAGTTGTTTCTGTCTGGCTGACAGTCACTTTCACCTTTGATCGATTTGTGGCCATTTGTTGTGAGAAGCTGAAAACAAAATATTGCAGGGAGAAAACGGCGGCTGTGGTTGTGGGAACAGTGAGTGTGCTGGGCTGTTTAGAGTCTCTCCCCTGGTACTTTCCACTGGAACAACAATACATTATTGATAATGTTCCCATGGGTTGTGTTAATAAACTGAGCTTCTTTACTTCCCCCATATGGGGGGCATTTGAATGGTTTAACCTCATTTTAACCCCTTGTGTCCCGGTCTTTCTGATGTTGCTGCTCAATGTTCTGACTGTCAGACGGATTTTATTCTCCAGTAAAGTCCGCAGGGGATTCCGGCGCCACAGCAATGCAAAGAATCACAAGGACCCAGAGATGGAGAATCGCAGGAAATCAATTATTTTACTCTTCAGTATATCCAGCAGTTTTATCCTGTTCTGGGTGACCTGGGTTGTGTTTCTCATTTATACTCGAATTACAGATATTAATTATTATTCCTCCTACACTGACCCGCTCTATATCACAAATCAAACATCAAAGATGCTGCAGATTCTCAGTTCCTGCACCAACACATGTACTTACATTGTGACCCAGACTAAATTCAGACAGGAGCTGAAGAAGGGGGTGAAATACCCTCTCAATCTCATTGTTAAATTAGTGAGATCATAGAAAGAGCTGAAGGGTTTCAAACACTGGAACTAAATCCCATTCCCCCTCCTCCTCCCCCAGACCCCCAGCTCCACCTCCCACCCTCCACCCGCCTCTGTGATTAATTGACCGGCACCATCTTTAGTCCTGGCAGCTGCCTGAGCGTGGGCAGACCCTGACGTTTAACTGGAATGGTGTACATTGGCGCATGTGCCAGTACAGCGCCACCTTGTGGTCGCTTTTGCCAACAAATGCCGCCAATGGACAAAGCTGCAAATCGCAGTGATTGTGAGATGGTGAGTGGGACACTTACTGCAGTGAGGCAGGGACACCAGCAGATGGAGATGGTGAGCGGGGGCAGCAACTGCAGTGAGGCAGAGGCACCAGAAGATGGAGATGGTCAGAGGAGGTCAGTAACTGCAGTGAGGAAGTGACCCCAGCAAATGGAGATGGTGATTGGGGCAGTAACTGCAGTGAGGCAGGCGTACCAGCAGATGTCGATGGTGAGAGAGGGACATTAACTGCAATGAGACAGGGACACCAGGAGATGCAGATGGTGAGGAAGGGACAGTAACTGAATTGACACAGGGACACCAGCAGATGGAGATGGTGAGAAGGGGCAGTAACTGCAGTGAGACAGGGACACCAGCAGATGGCGATGGTGAGAGAGGGACATTAACTGCTGTGACACAGGGACACCAGCAGATGGAGATGGTGAGAGGGGGACAGTAGCTGCAGTAAGACAGGGATACCAGCAGATGGAGATGGTGAGAGAAGGACAGCAGCTGCAGTAAGACAGGGGCACCAGCAGATGGAGATGGTGAGTGTGGGACAGTAACTGCAGTGAGGCAGGGGTACCAGCAGATGGAGATTGTGAGAGAGGAACATTAACTGCAGTGAGGCAGGGACACCAGCAAATGGAGATGGTGAGAGGAGGACAGCAGCTGCAGTAAGACAGGGACACCAGCAGATGGAGATGGTGAGTGTGGGACAGTAACTGCAGTGAGGCAGGGACACCAGCAGATAGAGATGGTGAGTGTGGGACAGTAACTGCAGTGAGACAGGGACACCAGCAGATGGAGATGCTGAGCCATTACTGATGGGAGATTCCCTTGCAAACATTGAAAATTTCCACAAGTCTGAAGAATTTACTTTATTTTAAACTTGAGATGCTGAATAAAATAATTTCAATGCAACTTTTGTAAAATGGCTATTTTTCTACTGTGTGAACACTTGTAACATGAAACTCATTCCTGTTTGGAAAGTTATATTGAGTGATTAAAGGTGATGTATAAATAAAACAACTGGATCAAATAAAACTCAAATAGTCATTTAGAAACAAAAACTCTCAATATAAGTTGTGTTGAGTTCTTGATCACCTACGTTATGACATCTCTCTCTCTCACACTTCTCTTTCTATGTTGGTATCTTCTCTACTATAACTAAGAGTAGTTGAAATTTTGATCCAATTGTCCTATGAAATTTAATATTGAATCTGCTTTCAGAAACCTGTCAGACAGTGAATTCCAGACCATAATAACTCCCTGCCTATTTGTTTCACCCCTCTACTAGTGTAAACATTCTCTCCTCATATCTCCAAAATGAGGGAAAGATTTTATATGCAATTATTTTCTGCAGGACAGCAGCTGCAGAGGATCTGGAACCTCCTGAATTTGGACAAACAATGAAAAAAAAATCCCTCTGAATCCCCCGGGAGAACAGAGGATAGAAACAGTCAGGAAGCAAATGGAAACAAGTGACACTTTATTGCAGCAGTAAAAAGTCTTTGTCAGAATGTAGAGGTCTTTATTGCTGAACTTTATAGAAACGGGAGGTGAAAAGTGGAAGATCTTTCATACCATTTGTGTTAAATGGCCATTTCCCAGCTTTGTAAACCCTTGTAACATTAAACTGGTAAATGTTAAGAAGGTTTTATTGATTGATTACAGCTAATACATAAATACAGCAGCATCAAATACAGTGCAAAGAATCATTGACAAATATAACTGTAAATATGGGTAAGAATTGTTGTGTGAAATGTCACTGGTTATAAAAGTTCTCTTGGCTACCTCATTAACCTGGCTCTAGTTTCAGTCTTTGTCACACAGTGGAAATGAAAAACCGAATAAAAACCGCATGTTTGTACTGCAGTCAAACAGGCCTCTCCAGCAATAACACTTTGTCAGAATTTCAAGGTAATTGCAATGAGTCAATTTCTGAACTTTCCGTTAACTGGAGGTGAATAGTGAAAGACATTTAATACAATCTGTGTTAAATGGTTATTATCCAAACCGGTCCGTCCAGGTTTTAAATTACAGCAGCTTTTCTGTTCTGTTAATGAGGTTTTTGGGGGAGGGAGAGAGAGAGAGAGACAGACAGACAGGTTTCTATCTGGAATGGTCCATTTGGGATATGTCTGGAATATCCCTCTCTCCCCCATTCGCTGTTTACACAGAGACTCACCTTCGACTGTCCCATACCTGGGAGGGAGTGTCCAGATGGAGGAAGCTGAGAGCTGGTTGGTTAAGCTGCATTTTGGGTAGACTGTCTGTTTTGAGTGACAGGTTCTGGGATATATTAGGACAACATCAGACCACATTCTTTCCTTCCATGCGGCTGGTTTCTGAAGGTGAGTTTCTGTGTCTCAATCTCTGTGCCCAGGTGAATTGGAACTGATTGCAGTGTGTGTGTGAGAGAGAGTCCAGTCTGAATCCCCCACTCTCTCTGTCCCAGTCCTGACGCTTTTCTCCAAATCCCGCCACAATGCCCCTCTCCAGGATATCTTCCCCATGGATGAGCTGATGGCGGGAAGGTGTTAGAGTCCAACGATGGAAAGCAGACGGTGTGGGATGGTGAGTATCACATCTTGATTGTCTGTTTCTGCTTTTCTCCCTTCTTCTGACTCTGTCTCTTTCACTAAGTCTCTCTCACTGAATCTCTCTCTCACTCAATCTCTCTCTCATTGAATCTCTCTCTCACTCAATCTCTCTCTCACTCAATCTCTCTCTCACTCAATCTCTCTCTCACTGAATCTCTCTCCCACTGAATCTCTCTCTCACTCAATCTCTCTCTCACTCAATCTCTCTCCCACTGAATCTCTCTCCCACTGAATCGCTCTCTCACTGAAACTCTCTCTCACTGAAACTCTCTCTCACTCAATCTCTCTCTCACTCAATCTCTCTCTCACTCAATCTCTCTCACACAGAATCTCTCTCACACAGAATCTCTCTCCCACTGAATCTCTCTCCCACTGAATCTCTCTCTCACTGAATCTCTCTCTCACTGAATCTCTCTCCCATTGAATCTCTCTCCCACTCAATCCCTCTCCCACTCAATCACTCTTTCACTGAAACTCTCTCACTCAATCTCTCTCCCACTCAATCTCTCTCTCACTCAATCTCTCTCTCATTCATTCTCTCTCTCACTCAATCTCTCTCTCACTGAAATTCTCTCTCACTGAATCTCTTCTCTCACTGAAACTCTCTCGCACTCAATATCTCTCTCACTGAAACTCTCTCACTCAATCTCTCTCACTCAATCTCTCTCTCACTCAATCTCTCTCCCACTCAATCTCTCTCGCACTCAATCTCTCTCGCACTCAATCTCCCTTGCACTCAATCTCCCTCTCACTCAATCTCCCTCTCACTCAATCTCCCTCTCACATACTCTCCCTCGCACTCAATATCCCTCGCACTCAATCTCCCTCGCACTCAATCTCTCCTCACTCAATCTCTACTCACTCAATCTTTCCTCACTCAATCTCTCATCACTCAATCTCTCCTCACTCAATCTCTCCTCAATCAATCTCTCTCCCACTCAATCTCTCTCTCACTGAATCTCTCTCTCTCTCAATCTCTCTCTCTCTCAATGTCTCTCACACTGAATCTCTCTCTCACTCTCTCTATTTCTGAATCTCTCCCTCACCTTGTATTTCTGTCTCTGTTTTTCTCACTATCTCTCTGTTCCTCCGTCTCTCTCTCTTTCCCTCACTTTGTGTTTCTCTCTCTCTGAGTGATTGTGCATCTTTCTGTCTCAATGGCATTTTCTGTCCTCTCTCTCAATCTCTCTGTGATTCTCTGTCCTCTCTCTCAATCTCTCTGTGATTCTCTGTCCTCTCTCTCAATCTCTCTGTGTTTCTCTGTCCTCTCTCTCAGTCTCTCTGTGATTCTCTGTCCTCTCTCTCAATCTCTCTGTGATTCTCTGTCCTCTCTCTCAATCTCTCTCTGATTCCCTGTGTCTTTCTCACTGGCTTTCTGTCTGTCTCTTTGCTGCCTTCAATTTCTTTGTGTCTCTGTTATTTCCCTCCACTTTTTTCCCTTCTCTCTTTCTTTGTATCTTTCTGTCTTCTCTATTTCTCTTTCTATCATTTCTCTCTCTCTTTCCATATTTTTCTGTCTTTTCCTGACCCTATCCACCGCCCTCAATTTATCCACCGCCCTCAATTTATCCGCCGCCCTCAATTTATCCACTGCCCTCAATTTATCCACCGCCCTCAATTTATCCACCGCCCTCAATTTATCCACCGCCCGCAATTTATCCACCGCCCTCAATTTATCCACCACCCTCAATTTATCCACCGCCCGCAATTTTTATCCACCACGCAAATCTTTTTCCTGCAATTCCGCCCGCCAGAAAACATCAAACCCTTGCACAGACACCCCCGATCTAAATAATCCTCATCTGCAGACAACTATCTGATGTCCCCTGTTAACTGACCCCGATCTAATACCCTCATTATCAACAGACCCCCATCTAATTATCCCCTTCCCACTGTTACAAGACAACCCATCAAACTACCACCCGCCCAGGACAGATCCCATAAAAATAGACCCCGGGAACAAACACCCATTTAAATTACCCCCGGGAACAAACTCCCATCTGAATAACACCCCCCAGGAACAGACTCCCATCTAAATACCCCCCGGGAACAAACTCCCATCTAAATACCCCCCGGGAACAAACTACCATCTAAATACCCCCACAGGAACAAACTCCCATCTCAATACCACCCGGGAACAAACTGCCATCTCAATACCCCCCGGGAACAAACTACCATCTAAATACCACCCCAGGAACAAACTCCCATCTCAATACCCCCCGGGAACAAACTACCATCCAAATACCACCCCAGGAACAAACTCCCATCTCAATACCCCCCGGGAACAAACTCCCATCTAAATACCCTCCCAGGAACAAACTCCCATCTAAATACCCTCCCAGGAACAAACTCCCATCTAAATACCCCCGGGAACAAACTCCCATCTCAATAAACCCCGGGAACAAACTCCCATCTAAATACTTCCACAGGAACAAACTCCCATCCAAATACCCTCCCAGGAACAAACTCCAATCTAAATACCCTCCCAGGAACAAACTCCAATCTAAATACCCCCCGGGAACAAACTCCCATCTCAATACCCCCCCCCCCCCGGGAACAAACTCCCATCGAAATACCCTCCCAGGAACAAACTCCCATCTAAATTCCCACCCAGGAACAAACTCCCATCTAAATACACCCCCAGGAACAAACTCCCATCTAAATACCCCCCCGGGAACAAACTCCCCTCTGAATAACCCTCCAGGAACAAACTCCCATCTAAATACCTCCCCATGAACAAACTACCATCTAAATACCCCCCCGGGAACAAACTCCCCTCTGAATAACCCCCCAGGAACAAACTCCCATCTCAATACCCTCCTGGAACAAACTCCCCTCTGAATACCCCCCGGGAACAGACTCCCATCTCTATACCCGCCCGCAACAGACCCCCATCTAAATACCCACCGTTCTGTGAACAGACTCCCATCTAAATACCCCCCCATTAACTGAACCCAATCTAATTCTCCCCCCGCTCTCCACTGTTAACTCTCCCGGTTTGTAACTACCCTCCTTGTCCTGTAAAAGCTTCCCCTCTACTAATTCACACCCTGTATCATCACCCCCGTGAACAGCCCCCTACCCCCTCACTCCCCACCGTGTTATTCCCACATCCATCACTTTCCTGGGTTTGGGTCCATCTCCCGACAATCTTTCATTCATTTTAATTCCAGACCTGGATAAGCCACTGGAATTCCAACAACTTGCTCCCAGATTCCCGGCACCTTTAACTCCTGTCCGGCCAAAATCAGTGCCGGGCATAGAGCAAGGACCTTCAGAGGCTAACTGGCATTCTGAGCCTTTAACGCACAGGACACAGCCCTCTCTGCAGAAAGGTGTTTCACCTGCTCTCCCCATCGGCTTCAGGGAATCAAACAGAGGGAGACACACACAAACACTCACACATTGATTTTGCACAGGGACGGGAAGAGGCCATTCAGCCCTTTGATCCTGTCCCACCCATGTTAGATAATGGCTGACTTGCCCCTTCCCCCATTGAACCACAAGGAGACAGGCAGAGACAGTCGGGGAGCAGATACACAGAGAGTCAAAGAAACACTGGGCTGGACTCGGACTTGGTGCCAATGGTGCAAACCAGGGTGGAGGGGAGGAGGGTGGTTGTGTATCGGCTGTCCGTTCAGCATCTCTCCCCTGTTTTTACCTCAATGGGAGTAAAACTGGGCAGAGATGGAAAGCAGGATCCCGGTTCACAATCACCCTGTACAACACGAAAGCAGCGAGTTCAAATCCACCCCCAGACAGAGGGACAGAAACACAGAAAACAGATCCTGGGATTAGGACAGAACAGAGAGAGAGAGAGAAATAAATGGAAAGGGAGCTGGAGAATGAGATGCAGGGAGTCCGAAACCAGTTGGACAAATGGAGAACAGAGAGTCAGAAATACTGAGAAGGGCAAAGAGAGAGAGAAATGGAGACATACACAGAGATGTAGATATTGAGAAAGATCACAGACAAAGAGAGAGATGCAGAGACAGAAAGATGTGGAGGGGCAGAGATACAAAGTAAGATGCGTTTACAGAATAGAGAGGGGTGTCCTGGGATGGGGGAATGCATAGATAATCTTGCAGGAAAGGAGGAGCAGAGATGGAAAGATTCAGGGATTTGGAAGTGAGTGGGAGAAGAGAGAGAGACAGATAAAGATGCAGAGAGTCGCAGAAAGAGAATGACAATGGAAACCTGTGAGGCTCTAGACAGAGGCAGAGATAGAAAGGATGTTGAGAGATACAGAGATAGGGATTTAAAGATGTGAAGAAACAGAGTTAGGAACAAGGAGGAAGGTGCAGGGAACAAGTTGCAGCAAGAGATGGAGAGAGGGAAGTCTTTGGGATTACATTGACTGTTCTAGAGCAGCGCTTCCCAAACTATTCCCTTCGGGAGCGCCCTCCAGCCCCCTCCCTATTGGTAAAAAAATCCACAGACCCCCGAAAACACAAAATCAAAATACTGGATGGATGCTGGAAATCTGAAATAAAAACCGAGCTGGAAACACTGAGCATTTCCAGCATTTTGTTTTTCTATCAGCCCCGAAATCTCACACAGTCTTCTTTTCTGGATCTAGAAATTAGTTTGACAATGACAAATATATTTTTATTATTACTTTCCCTCTCCGGTTAAAGCTCTTGTCTGTGAATTCCACGTGGCCAAAAGATTCTCCCTCTTCATCATCACAGCTGCAGCTTCCGAAAAGATTCTCCTTGGGAATAAGAGAAATAAAATTGATTTAAAACAAAGCAAAGCATTTTTGAACAGAAATAAAACACAGCAAGAGCCCCGAGCTCTTTCTCTCACTCACTGACATAAAACAATCTCTCAGTGACTCCCTGTCTTCACAAACACATCCCCGACACAGAGCCAGAGACTGGGAAGTGTGGATGTGTTCACCCTGTCATTTCCTGCTCTCTCTCTCTATTTCTCTGTGTGTCTCTCTACATCTGTTTCTGCCTCATTGTAAAAGCACACAAACACTGGAGACCCCCATCCCCTCTCCTGTAGAAGAATAGAGAGAGAAATCCACATTTCCATCCCTGAAAATGTGAATTCAAATGATCCCCAGGTGTTTCATTTCACTGTCAAATTCAGCCCACAGCCTCAAACACCAACAATATTCGGGAATGAGAACAAGCCTTTTCAAACCTTCACATTTCACCCATTTCATTGCTGATTCACAGAAGTATTTGACACTCAATTAATTAATTTTTAAAGTGCTCGTCACTGTTACAATGTTGGAAATGCTGCTGGCCATTGGTACACAGCAAGATCCCACAAGCAGCAGTCTGATAACAGCCTGCAAGCTGTGCACAGCAAGATCCCAGCAATGGTGACACAAGGTTTGAGTGTGGATTTCTCTCTCTCTGTGTCTTTCTCGATCTTTCTCTGCCTTCCCTCCCTCACCCACACTCCGCATCATTCTCTCTCTCTGTTTCACCTGCCACCTCCAGCTGTTTCTCACTCTCCCTCTTTTTCTCTCCATCTGTGTCTGCCTCGGTGTTGAACTGCAGGAATTGATGAAGGGAATGTATGCACAGCAGGATCCCACAATGCGATCAGAGCCAGATATCCCAATACAGTCCTCAGAAAATGCTAAACTCCATCTTTAAACAGATTACAAACCTGTATACAGCTTCATGTTCCCCTCAGGAGCAGTTGACACTCAATGAATTAAATTTTAAAGTGGGCCTCAATGTTTCAATGCAGGAAACCTGCAGGCAATCTGTGCACAGCAAGATCCCAGAGGCAGCAATATGACAATATGCAGGTAATCTGTTTTTAGTGATGTAGGTTTCGAGATCCCAGAGGGAGGAACATTCCTGCTGTTTGAAAACTCAAAGACCCCTCTCCCTGTCTTTCTCCTGCTCCCGCCCAACACCCCATCCACATCTGTTTCTTTTTCTCTCGATCTGGGATTTAATCTGGATTGAAACGTCCTCTGAAGTGTTTCTGTCACCGTTTAAAATAACCACACGTCACATTGTGGCTCCTATTGATTAATGGTTAAAATAGGGAAAGTGCAGGGGAGAGAAAGGCAGAGGAAGATGGAGAGAAAACACAGAGAAATCCACACTTCTACCCTCAGGAAGCTGAATTTTAAAGTGTGCTCATTGTTTGAATGTAGGAAATGCGGCAGGGCACTAGATGCACAGCAAGATCCCACAAGCAACAATCTACGGGTGGAGCCAGAGGAAATGGGCGAGGTGCGAAATGAGGACTTTGCATCAGTATTCACCAAGGAGAAGGATTTGGTGGATGATGAGCCTAGGGAAGGGCGTGCAGATAGTCTCAGTCATCTCATTATCAAAAAGGAGGTGGTGTTGGGTGTCTTGCAAAGAATTAAGGTAGATAAGTTCCCAGGGCCTGATGGGATCAACCCTAGAATACTGAGGGAGGCAAGGGAAGAAATTGCTGGGGCCTTGACAGAAATCTTTGCATCCTCATTGGCTACAGGTGAGGTCCCAGAGGACTGGAGAATAGCCAATGTTGAACCTTTGTTTCAGAGGGGTAGCAAGGATAATCCAGGAAATTATAGGCCGGTCAGCCTTCGGTCAGTGGTAGGGAAACTATTAGAGAGGATTCTTCGGGACAGGATTTACTCCCATTTCGAAACAAACGAACTTATTCGCGAGAGGCAGCATGGTTTTGTGAAGGGGAGGTAGTGTCGAACAAATTTGATTGAGTTTTTTGAGGAAGTGACGAACATGATTGATGAAGGAAGGGCCCTGGATGTTGTTTATATCGACTTTAGTAAAGCCTTTGACAAGGTCCCGCATGGCAGACTGGTGCAAAAGGTGAATTCACATGGGATCAGAGGTGAGCTGGCAAGATGGATACAGAACTGGCTCGGTCATAGAAGACAGAGGGTATCAGTGTAGGGGTGTTTTTTCTGAATGGAGTGATGTGACTAGTGGTGTTCCGCAGGGATAAGTGCTGGGACCTTTGCTGTTTGTAGTATATATAAATGATTTGGAGGAAAATGTAGCTGGTCTGATTAGTAAGTTTGCGGACGACACAAAGGTTGGTGGAGTTGCGGATAATGATGAGGATTGTCAGAGGATACAGCAGGATATAGATCGGTTGGAGACTTGGGCGGACAAGTGGCAGATGGAGTTTAATCCGGACAAATGTGAGGTAATACAATTTGGAAGGTCTAATGCAGGTGGGAGGTACACAGTAAATGGCAGAACCCTTCGGAGTATTGACAGGCAGAGAGATCTGGGCTTAGAGGTCCACAGGTCACTGAAAGTGGTAACGCAGGTGGATAAGGTAGTCAAGAAAGCATTCGGCATGCTTGCCTTCATCGGTCGGGGCATAGAGTATAAATGTGACAAGTCATGCTGCAGTTGTACAGAACCTTAGTTAGGCCACACTGAGAATATTGCGTGCAATTCTGGTTGCCACACTACCAGAAAGACGTGGAGGCTTTGGAGAGGGTACAGAGGCGGTTTACCAAGATGTTGCCTGGTCTGGAGGGCATTAGCTATGAGGAGAGGTTGGAAAAACTC
The DNA here is from genome assembly GCF_036365525.1 of Heterodontus francisci. Classification (NCBI taxonomy): domain Eukaryota; kingdom Metazoa; phylum Chordata; class Chondrichthyes; order Heterodontiformes; family Heterodontidae; genus Heterodontus; species Heterodontus francisci. Next base: position 264,031 of record NW_027141623.1, on the reverse strand, counting down.
GGATTGCTTTCACTGGAACGACGGAGGTGGAGGAGAGACATGATGGAGGTTTACAAAGTTATGAGCGGCATGGACAGAGTGGATAGTCAGAAGCTTTTTCCCCAGGGTGGAAGAGTCAGTTACTAGGGAACATAGGTTTAAGGTGCGAGGGGCAAAGTTTCGAGGGGATGTGCGAGGCAAGCTTTTTACACAGATCGTGGTGAGTGCCTGGAACTTGCTGCCAGGGGAGGTGGTGGAAGCACATACGATAGCGACCTTTAAGAGACATCTTGACAAATATATGAATAGGAAGGGAATATAGGGATATGGGCCGCGGAAGTGCAGAAGGTGTTAGTTTCGGCAGGCATCAAGATTGGCGCAGGCTTGGAGGGTCGACTGGCCTGTTCCTGTGCTGCACAGTTCTTTGTTCTTTGAAGAATGTGGGGGCATTAGAGAGGGTGCAGAAAAGATTCATGAGCAAGTTTCCAGGGATGAGGGACTTCAGTTACGTGGATAGATTGGAGAAGCTGGGGTTGTTCTCCACGGAGAAGAGAGACTTGTGATTAGATTTGATAGCGGTATTCCAAATCATGAGGGGTCCGGACAGAACAGATGTAGGAGTAGGAATGCAGCATAGGACATTTCAGACCCATTTCTGTTGAGTGTTTACTTAAACAAGTGAATTGAACAGTTAATATTTTTATATTACTTAACCCTTGTGTTCCCACAAAGATCAAGCTAGCAAATTCAACAGTGGCCACTTTGACTTCATCCCATCGTGTCTTCTGTACATTCTCTCAGGATAGCACGGATAACTGTAGTCATAGTATTCAGCTGACAATTGATCAGCTACATTGTTAATTCAGTCCATATTTACAGGACACACGGTACCTTACTGTTGTAATAAAGTCATATACTATCTATTCAACTCACTGGGGCAAAATTTCACTGGCTCAAAATTCTGCCAAATACTAAAGCATTCCACAATGCAAGACTCTGAAATTCAACACAAGATTACTTTTCTGAGTCTCGCTGATCTGTTCTGATTCTCTGAGGGATTACTGATGCTTATCCTTCACATGAGCAGTCGTCCTAATCCCGTGTGCCTGTCCTGCTCCCAAACCCGGCATCCGCTTACATTATGGCAAGTGATACAGGAGCGTCTCAGTGACTGAGGCAGGTGAGTCTTGAGCCGGAGCCGGTCACAGTGAGTGACCCGGGTTAATCCGACACTCCAGGCAAAAGGTGGTAGTACTTTGGAACGGGTCTTCTGCACACGCAAATTGATGCAAAATCAATTGTAATTTTTAAACCGAAGATTGATCTCATCAAATGCCTTTTAAAAATTGAAATATTCTTCTTTCGCTCTCTGTCCCTGAGTCACTCTGTTTCTGTGTGTATGTGTGTGTGTGTGTGTGTGTGTGTCTACCTGTTTCTCTCCTCTCTCAGACATTTTTGAAAACTCCACAGACATCAGTTTACCATTCGAAGTCAGCTGCATTTGGTTTCACCACATCTGCAGAGGTTACACTGCCTTATGCAGGCTGGTAAGAAACCTATATTCCGCAGTTGGCTCCGATGTTCCCGTGAAAATATAGATGTTGTGCGTGTCCAGTTTTTTTTTTCCGTGAGCTGTCCCTTGAAATATTTGAAGAATCTTTTAAGACGTGTGCTATTTATTGTGGAACAGGATCTGCGTGGGACCTCTGAGGCTGCAGCACGCAGATTTGCAGGAACATTGACCAACACTCTCCATCCCACTCTCTTCCTCTTTCTCTCTGGTACTCACTCCCCATTGCTATCCTTCCCTCTCTCTGTTATTCTCCATATTTATCCCTGGCTTTCTCACTGCTACTCTCTCCATCTGGATGGAGGAGGAGAAAGACAGGCATATATAGAGGCAGATTTACTCTGTATCTAATCCCACACTGTACCTGCGCCCTAGTTCTAGACTCCCCCACAAGGGGAACATCCTCCCAGCATCTGCCCTGTAAAGTCCCCTCAGAATCTTGTATGTTTCAATAAGATCACCACTCATTCTTCTAAACTACAATGTGTATTAGCTGCTTGCCCTGCTCAGTATATCCAGCATTTTCTGCTGGGATCTTAGCTGAAGATGGTTGGGCTGAGGACACTACCCTGATAAGCTCCTGCAGTGAAGACCTGGGACTGAGAAGATAGACTCCCAACAACCACAACCATCTTCCTTTGTGCTCGGTTTGATTCCAACCAGTGGAGAGCTTCCCCCCTGATTACCACGGACTTCAGTTTTACTCGGGCTCCTCGATGTCACACTCGTCAAACGCTGCCTTGATGTTAAGGTCAGTCTCTCTTCTCAGTCGCAGACAGGAGTGATTCATTCCCATGGACCCGTTGTGCACTGAACATGTTCTGCTTCTTCACAGCCTGATACAGGTCTGCACACGGCTGATTAATGTAGCCCATCAAACACTCCCAGAGCAGGTTCAGCACAGCTTAGGAACAGAGTACAGTTCATTTAACATTCTCTCTGTCTCTCCCTCCGACTATCACTGACAATTGGAGAGAGACAGAGGGAGAGAGGGTCAGATATGAAGGCAGAGAGAGGGCTGTAGAGAGGGACAAAGTTGCAGAGAGAGAGATTGTTGAGGTGGATGAAAAGAATAATGTACGATATATTAATTTGATGTAATCCTGCACTGCCGTGTGCACAAACATATAAGAGATAGGTATGGAGAGAAAAAACGTAGGGAGAGGGAGAAATGTAGATGAAGTTGGGGCCCAGGTGGACACTTTTGATGATCCAGAAGGAATAGCCTCCATTTCAAACATCCAGCAATTTATTCCACTGTGGGAGCCATCACACCCTCATGATATGTTGTTGTGGAAGTTTCATGCTGGTTTGTTGGTTAATTTTTAAACCTGGGATTGATAGATTCTTGTTAACCAAAGGTATTAAGAGATAAGGGGCAAAGGCAGGATCTATGGTGTAAGTTAGATCACAGATCAGCCATGATCTCATTGAATGCCGGATCAGAGTTGTGAGGTTAAATTGCATCCTCCTCTTCCAATATCCCCTGTTAAATATCCTCCTTTCTCTGCCAGTCACCCTGTCAGTCTATGTCTTTCAGTTTCTCTCTTTCTATCACACTCTCTCTGTCTGTGCAGAGTGAGATTCACTCTGTATCCATCCCATGATGTTCCTGCCCTCGGAGTGTGTGATGGTACAGCACAGAGGGAAATTTACTCTGCGTCAAACCCAACATTGTGCATGGCTTGGGAATATTTAATGGGACAGTGTAGCTGGAGCTTTACTGCGTATCCCTGGAATTTAGAAGGTTATGGGATGATTTGATGAATGTTTTCAAGATAATAAGGGAAACTGAACAGGTGGACAGAGAGTAAATATTCCCACTGGCTGCGGAGTCAGGAACTTGGGGGCATAGTCTAAAACTCTAAACGCAGTCTAAAAACCTTTCAGGAGTAAAATGAAGAAATACTTCAACACACCAGGTGTGGTATCAGTTTGGAACTCTCTTCCACAAACAGCAATTGATGCTGAGACACTTGTTAATTTTGAATTCTGAGTTTGATAGATTTTTGTTCACCAAAGGTATTAAGGGGCAAAGATACGTGCATAGAGTTAGATCACACATCAGCCATGAGCTCATTGAATGACAGCGGAGGGTTGAGGGGCCAAATGGCATTCTCCTCTTCCTCTTCACTACGACAAATATCCTGCCATCACTCTCTTTGTCTCGGTCTGTGTCTCTCTCTTTGTCTCTCTTTCTGTCTGTTTGCCTTTCTCTCTCTCCTCTCTCAAACATCTGTGGAAATCCACAAACATTAGTCAGCCATTTTAGGCTGGTTGTCGGTGGCCATTTTATGTTACCACAACACTGGGACATTTATTTCAGAGACGGACTCCTCACCAATGTAATGGTAGTGCTTAATATGTGACAGAGACACAGACATGGAGACATTGAGACTCACAGTACTAGAAAGGAATTAATCATTCCCTTGAGCCCAATTATTTTCCCTCCACTGTGATTAGGCTGGGTGGCCTGTAATTACTCAGTCTATTACTTTATCCCTTGTTAATCAACAGTATAACATACGCAGTCCTCCAGTCCTCTGGCAGCAAGACTATAACCAGAATGGTATAAAAGCAAAATACTGCGGATGCTGGAAATCTGAAACAAAAACAAGAAATGCTGGATTCACTCAGCAGGTCTGGCAGCATCTGTGGAAAGAGAAGCAGAGTTAACGTTTCGGGTCAGTGACCCTTCTTCGGAACTTTCCGAAGAAGGGTCACTGACCCGAAACGTTACCTCTGCTTCTCTTTCCACAGATGCTGCCAGACCTGCTGAGTGAATCCAGCATTTCTTGTTTTTGTTGCATAACCAGAGTGGATTGGAAAATGATGGTCAGAGCCTCTGCTATTTCCTCCCTTGCACCTCTAAACAGTCTGAGCCTGGTGAATTATCAGCTTTCAAAGATGCTAAACCCCTTAATATTTCCTCACTCACTGTTCATCCCATTCAATATTTCAAGCCCCTCCTCATTGACTACAATGTTTGTGTCGTCCCCTCTTTCCTGAAGAAAGTCGCAATATATTCATTAAAAACCTCCCACAGCCAAAGACTTGCAGGTGATAGGTAAGTTGGCCATTGTAAATTGTCCCTAGTGTAGGTAGGTGGTAGGGAATATGGGATTACTGTCGGGTTAGTATAAATGGGTGGTTGCTGGTCGGCACAGACTCGGTTGGCCTAAGGGCCCGTTTCAGTGCTGCATCTCTAAATAAAAATAAATAAATAAACCATGCCCGCATCTTCCGCCTCCACGTGCAGGAAAAAGGAGGGGAGACGATATAAAGAAAAGGATAGAATTCTCAAGGAGGTGCTGGAACAGACTGATCTGGGGGGGGGGGGGTATTTGTACACACATCACTGAAGGTGGCAGGGCAGGTTGAGAATGTGGTGAAAACGCATAAAGTGTCCTGGGTTTTATAAATAGAGACATAGAGTACAAAAGCAAGGGGGCTATGTTACAACTGTGTAAAACACTGGTTTGGCCTTACTTGAGGAAGGATGTGGAGGCATTAGAGAGGGTGCAGAAAAGATTCACAAGCCTGGTTCCAGAGATGAGGGACTTCAGTTACGTGGATAGATTGGAGAAGCTGGGGTTGTTCTCTGTATCTTTCTCTGTCTTCCCCTCTCCCTGTCTCTCCCTCCTGCTATCTCTGACACGAAGAGGGTGTCAGAGGGAGAGAGGGTTAGATACGCAGGCAAAGAGAGGGCTGTCGATATGGACAAGGTTGGAGGGAGAGCGATTGTTGGGGTGGACTGAAAGGGAGAATGTAAGACATATTAATTTGATTTAATCCTTTACTGCTGTGTGCACAAACATATTCGAGATAGGTCTGGATAGAGGGAGAAATGGAGATGAATTTGGGGCCCAGGTGGCCCCTCTCCCCCTCTCTCTCTCTCCCTCTGAACCTGTCCCGCTCGCACCCTCTCTTTAATTCTCTCGCTCCTTCTCTCTCTCCCACTCCCCCACTCTTTCCCTCCCACTCTCTCTTCCTGTCTCTCCCTCCCTACCCCCTCACTCACCCTCCTTCTCTCCCTCCCACTCTCTCTCTCCCCTCCCTCTCTCTAACTCTCTCTCGCCCTGTCTCTCTGTCGTTGAATCTCTGTCTCTCTCTCCCTCCCCCTCTATCTCTCTCTGTCTCTCACTCTGTCCCTCTATCTCTCTCTCTCTCTCTCTGTCTTTTTTTCAGTTCCTTCAGACATATGGATTTATTGGAGAGCATGGGTTATTCTCATGGTCCTTCCTATCCACTCGATCTGGGCCCATCATCATTTTCCACACCTCGATTAAATCTCCCCTCAGCCTCCTCTGTTCCAAAGAAAACAATTCCAGCCTGTCCAATCTTTCAACATAGCTAAAATTCTCCATTCCTGAAAACCTCCTCTGTGTCCTCTCTCCTGCAATTACATCCTTCCTGTAATGTGCAAACAGGAATTCATGCTGGCTTAATTGTTAATTTTTAAATCTGGGATTGATAGATTCTTGTTAACCAAAGGTATTAAGAGATAAGGGGCAAAGGTGGGATATATGGTGTTAGTTAGATCACAGATCAGCCCTGATATCACTGAATGCTGGAACAGGGTTGAGGGGTTAAATTGCCTCCTCCTCTTCCTATGTCCGATGTTAAATAGCCTTCTTTCTCTCTCAGTCACCCTGTCTGTCTGTGTCTCTCTATTTTTCTCTTTCTGTCTCTCTCTCTGTTTCGGACAAAGTAGAGTGTGATTCACTCTGTATCCTCCCCATGATGTTCCTGTCCTGGGAGTGTTGGATGGGACAGTGTAGAAGGAGCATTACTCTGTATCTAATCCATGCTGTACCTGTCCAGGAAACGTTGATGGGAGAGTGCAAACAGAGAGGTCTGGGACCAGGGTCCTCATGGGGAGGACTTAATGGTGCCTCCTAATTGACTAGTTAGCAATATTGGTGCTCCATGGATGAAAGGGGCAGTGGCTGAGTGGATACGACATTGGCTGAGAGAGTGGACAATGGTTGTTTCAGACTGGAGGGAGGTATACAGTGGAGGTTTATATTAGGACCACTGATCTTTTTAATATATACTAATGACTTGGACTTGTGTTTGCAGGGCATAACTTCAATGTGTGCCAATGTTTGTGGCATCTGCAATGTAATAAACATGGAAGGGACTGGGAGCAAACTTCAGGAGGATAGAGGTAGTCTGGTGAAATGGAACACACAAGAACACAAAACGCCCAACATAGGATTGGACAGAACATGGGGATATTTTATGCAGGTTCTGTTGGTTGATTTTTACCGATGTGCAGATTGTGCAGTCTCTGTGTGTCGGTTTGTGTGAGTATCAGTGTCTGTATCTGTGTGTGTGTCTGCTTCTGCTGTGTTTCACCCGATCTCAGTTTTTTACTGCACAAGACCATTTCTCTCTTTATAATACAATTGGCCCTGTCTTTATTCTGTATCTTACCCCATGCTGACCGTGCGCTGGGAGTTTGTGATGGGACAGTGCAGAGGGAAATTTACTCTGTGTCGAACCCAACACTGTGCTATTCTTGGGAGTGCTTAATGGCACAGTGTAAATGGAGCTTTACTCTTAACCCCTGAAATTTAGAAGATTAAGGGTGATTTGATGAAAGTTTTAAGAACATTAAGGGAAACTGATAGGGTAGACAGAGAGAAACTATTCCCATTGGCTGCAGAGTCCAGAACTTGGGGACATAGTCTAAAAATCTAAACATAGTCTAAAAACATTTCAGGAGTAAAATGGATAAACAATTCAACACACCAGGGGTGGTTTCACTCTGGAACTCTCTGCAACAAACAACAATTGATCCTGAGACATTTGTTAATTTTTAAATCTGAGTTTGATAGATTTTTGCGAACAAAAGTTATTAAGTGATATGGGGCAAAGACGAGTACACGGAGTTAGATCACAGATCAGCCATGATCACATTGAATGACAGAACAGGGTTGAGGGGCCAAATGGCCTCCTCCTCTTCCTCTGTCCTCTGACAAATATCCTGCTATCACTCTCTGTGTCTGAGACACCCTCTCGGTCTGTGTCTCCCTCTTTGTATTCTGTCGGTCTCTCTTTCCCTCCTCTCTCAGAGCATCAGTCAGCTATTTCCAGTTTGTTTTCAGTGGCCATTTTATGTTACCACAGCACTGGGACATTTATTTCAGAGACTGACTCCTCACTGATGTCAGGTCAGTGCTTTAAACTTGACAGAGAAACTGATCCTGTGATTCAGCTGAATGCAGCTTCTCATCCTGAAAAGTGTTAGCAAACGTGTTGGGAAATGTATCAAAAGCTGTTTCCATTCAGACATTCCTGCATTGTGGAAGTGTGAGCTATCTTTGCAGTGACAGGAAATAGGGGTGTTTGAATGGACCTGCAGGTTTTGGTTGATGCAGTAAGGTAAGAATTTGAATTGTGTCCCTTGCACATACACAGAATTGAAGGTATTTACAGAACACCACATGAAGTAGTTTACCAATGTCTGACATACTTCAAAGACTTCAGACACATGGAAGAAGAGAAGGAAACAATATCCAAAACCTGAGACAGTCAGACAACAGCAGTAGGAAAATGAATCTCTTTATGGGTTTTAATTTGAAGGCCTGAGCTGATGATTGAAAAAGCAGGAATTCAAATCCCACACTGGGCTGTTGTGAATTTGAACTGTTTTTTTCTTAATAAAAACATAAATCTGGAATTAAAAAACCTCTAGGATGGAATGATTCACTCCTGTCTACTAGTGCAAAGCCCGTGTGTGTCTCAGTTTTGCTGTATTTATTAATAATTTAAGATGATGTGGTAGAATGCCACATACCCAAGTTTTCCAATGACACAAAAATAGGCAGCATTGTAAGCAGTGTAGCTGGAAGCATCAAATTACAGAGAGATATTAATATCTTAAACAAATGGGCAAAACTGTGGTCGATAGATTTCAATGTCAGTAAAAAAAGACGAGAACAGAGTACTTTATAAATAGTAAAAAACTAGAAACACAGGAGGTCCAAAGAGACTTGGGGGGTCCTTGTCCATTTGAGTGCAGTGTAGATTTACCAGAATGATAACTGGACTCCAAGGGTTAAATTACGAGGTGATATTACACAAACTAGGGATTTATTCCCTGGAATTTAGGAGGATCAAGGTGATTTGATCAAATTGTTGAGATTTTAAGGGGAACCATGCCCACATCTCCCACCTCCATACACACATTCTCTTTTTAGAACATAGAACAGCCGTTCGGCCCACGATGCTGTGCCGAACCTTTAACCGACTCTAGGATCAAACTACCTACAAACCCTTCATTCTACTATCATCCATGTACCTATTCAAGAGTCGCTTAAATGTCCCTAATGTATCTGCTTCTACTACCACCGCTGGCAGCGCATTCCACGCACCCACCACTCTCTGTGTAAAGAACCAACCTCTGACATCTCCCCGAAACCTTCCTCCAATCACCTTAAAATTATGCCCCCTGGTGATAGCCCTTTCCGCCCTGGGAAAAAGTCTCTGGCTATCCACTCTATCTATGCCTCTTATCATCTTGTACCCCTCTATCAAGTCACCTCTCATCCTTCTTCGCTCCAATGAGAAAAGCCCCAGCTCCCTCAACCTTTCTTCGTAAGACATGCCCTCCAGTCCAGGCAGCATCCTGGTAAATCTCCTCTGCACCCTCTCTAAAGCTTCCACATCCTTCCGATAATGAGGCGACCAGAACTGAACACAATATTCCAAGTGTGGTCTAACCAGGGCTTTATAGAGCTGCAGCATAACCTCGCGGCTCTTAAACTCAATCCCCCGTTAATGAAAGCCAACACACCATACGCCTTCTTAACAACCCTATCAACTTGGGTGGCAACTTTGAGCGATCGATGGACACGGACCCCAAGATCCCTCTCTTCCTCCACATTTCCACAATGCAGGAATGTGTGAATGGAAACAGCTTTTGACACATTTCCATACACGTTTGCTAACACTTTTCAGGATGAGAAGCTGCATTCAGCTGAATCCCAGGATCAGCTTCTCTGTCAAGTTTAAAGCACTAACCTTACATTAGTGAGGAGTCAGTCTCTGAAATAAATGTCCCAGTACACAACGGGCCAAAGGGAACGATTTACTCCTGTCTGCTACTGGGAAGAGAGACTGACCTTAACATCAAGGCAGCGTTTGACTGAGTGTGCCATCAAGAAGCCCGAGTAAAATTGAAGTCAGTAGGAATCAGCTGGTTGGAGTCATACCGAGCACAAAGGAAGATGGTTGTGGTTGTTGGAGGTCAATCATCTCAGTCTCAGGACATCACTGCAGGCTGACTTGATTGTTAATTTTTAAATCTGGGATTGATAAGATTCTTCTTAACCAAAGTTATTGAGAGATAAGGGGCAAAGGTGGGGTAAATGGTGTCAGTTAGATCACAGATCAGCCCTGATCTCACTGAATGCTGGAAGAGGGTTGAGGGGTTAAATTGCCCTCCCCGCTTCCTATGTCCGATGTTAAATATCCTTCTTTCACTCAGTCACCCTGTCTTTGTTTGTCTCTCTATTTCTCTCTTTCCATCTCTCTCTCTCTCTGTCTTTTTCGGAGAGCGTAGAGCGAGATTCACTCAGTATCCACACCATGATGTTCCTGCCCTGGGAGTCGTCTCTGCTTATGCTGCATTTCACCCGGTCTCAGTTTGTACTGCACAAGACCATTTCTCTGTTTATAATACAATAGGCCCTGTCTTTACTCTGTATCTCACCCCATGCTGCCCCTGCCCTGGAAGTGTGTGATGGGACAGTTCAGAGGGAAATTTACTCTGTGTCTAACCCCACACTGTGCTTGGCTTGGGTGTGTTTAATGGGACAGTGTAGATGGAGCTTTACTCTGCATCCCTGGAATTTAGAAGGTTAAGGGGTGATTTGAACCCCTGTCCCCAGGCCATCATGTTGGGCCTCTGGATTACGTGACCAGTGATATTATCACTACCCAACTGCCTCCCAAATGGATGCGTACACTGTCTGTCCCGTAATATCACTCACAGTAGTTTCTGGGCTGTAACCCTGAACATGGTCCCGAATCAGAGACTCAAAGTTCACATTTTAACTGGGAAAAGGCAGGAACAGAGTGAAACGGGATTGCTTTTGTCCCTGGATTCAGTGTCCACTGCAGACAGATCAGTTACATTTACAATAGAAATGCCAGGAGTGAACAAGGTCAATGCAATAATATGGAAAATGCAAATGACGCCTCTCATAATTGCCATCTATCCAGTATGAGTACAGATTTCAGGTTTATTCCCGAGAGTGGTCTTACTCAGAAAATGTCATTGACATTGAAATTATTGTGTTTTATCCACCACATTATTTACATCAAAGTCAAAACTGCTGATATAATGTGTTTGTTCTGTTGAGTGTCACGAATAGCAATGATCAGGGGTATAACCGTGTCAGTGGAGACTTATCCCCTATAGTGGGCATGATCAAAAAGATTGCAGGTGATACAAAAAAATGGTCGTGTGGTTGAGAGTGAGCAGAATAGCTGTCGACTGCAGAAAGATGTTTATGGACTAGTCAGGTGGGCAGACAAGTGGCAAATGGTATTCAACGCAGAGAACTGTGAGGTGATGAATTTGGGGAGGTCGAGGCTAGGCAAAGGAATGCACAATTAATGGGAGAATCCTTCCAGGTGTAGAAGAAGAGTGGGACCTTGGAGTGAATGTTCACAGATCCATGAAGATAGCAGGACAGGTCGCTAAGAGAATTAAGAAGACATAGGGAACACGTTTCCTTTATTAGCCGAGGTGTAGAATAGGAGAGAGGTTATGCTCTAACTATATAAGTCATTGGTTGGGCTGAACCGTGAGTACTTTGTGCAGTTCCGGTTACCACATGACAGAAAGGATTTAATTGCACTAGAGAGGGTACAGAGCACATTTACGATGATGTTGCCAGGTCTGGAAAATAATTTTGCCGTGAGGAAATATTGGATAGGCTGGGGCTGTTGTGCTTGGAACAGAGAAGTCTGAGGTGAGGTTAGATTGAAATGTCGTAAGTTTTGAGGGGCCCGGATAGAGTGTACGTGATGGGCCTATTTACCTTCGCAGAGAGGTCAGTGACAAGGGGGCATCGATCTAAAGTGAAACAAAAACAGGAAATTCAGGAAATACTCAGCAGGTCTGGCAGCATCTGTGGAGAGAGAAACAGAGTTAACTTTGCATGACGGTGACCCCTCATCAGAACCTTCATCACTGACCTGAAACATGAGACAGGGAAGGTTGTTGGGGTGGAGGAGGTGACAGAGATAGGGAGGTTTGTAGGGGCTGGAGGACGTTGAAGAGATAGGGAAGGCTGTAGGGGCTGGAGGAGGTTAGAGATTCGGAGGGTTGTAGCTGGTGGAGGAGTTTACAGAGATATTGAGGGTTGTAGAGGCTGGAGGAGGTTGCAGACATGGCGGGGCGTGTGGTGTTCTACGGGCTGCAGGGAATTAGAGAGATAGGGATCGATTTAGGGGCTGGAAGTGTTGACAGTTATACGGAGGACTGTAGGGGCTGGAGGAGGTTACTGAGATAGGGAGGGTTGTAGGGGCTGGAGGAGGTTACACATATAGGGAGGGTTGTAGGGACTGGAGGAGGTTACAGAGATAGGGAGGTTTGTAGGGGCTGGAGGAGTTTACAGAGATAGGGAGGGTTGTAGGGGCTGGAGGAGGTTACAGAGATAGGGAGGGTTGTAGGGACTGGAGGAGGTTACAGAGATAGGGAGGGTTGTAGGAGCTGGAGGAGGTTACCGAGATAGGGAGGGTTGTAAGGGCTGGAGGAGGTTACAGACATAGGGAGGATTGTACGGGCTGGAGGAGGTTACAGAGATAGGGTGGATTGTATGGGCTGGAGGAGGTTACTGAGATAGGGAGGGTTGTACGGGCTGGAGGTGGTTACAGAGATAGGGAGGGTTGTAGGGGCTGGAGGAGGTTACACATATAGGGAGGGTTGTAGGGGCTGGAGTAGGTGACAGAGATAGGGAGGGTTGGACGGTCAGGAGGAGGTCACAGAGATAGGGAGGGTTGTAGGGACTGGAGGAGGTTACAGAGATAGGGAGGGTTATAGGGGCTGGAGGAGGTTACAGAGATAGGGAGGGTTGTACGGGCTGGAGGAGGTTACAGAGATAGGGAGGGTTGTAGGGACTTCAGGAGGTTACAGAGATAGGGAGGGTTGTAGGAGCTGAGGAAGTAATATCGATAGGGAGGGTTGTAGGGGCTGGAGGGGGTTAGCGAGATAGGGAGGTTTGTAAGGGCTGGAGGAGGTTACAGAGATAGGGAGGATTGTATGGGCTGGAGGAGGTTACTGAGATAGGGAGGGTTGTACGGGCTGGAGGTGGTTACAGAGATAGGGAGGGTTGTAGGGGCTGGAGGAGGTTACACATATAGGGACGGTTGTAGGGGCTGGAGTAGGTGACAGAGATAGGGAGGGTTGGACGGTCAGGAGGAGGTCACAGAGATAGGGAGGGTTGTAGGGACTGCAGGAGGTTACAGAGATAGGGAGGGTTATAGGGGCTGGAGGAGGTTACAGAGATAGGGAGGGTTGTACGGGCTGGAGGAGGTTACAGAGATAGGGAGGGTTGTAGGGACTTCAGGAGGTTACAGAGATAGGGAGGGTTGTAGGAGCTGAGGAAGTAATATCGATAGGGAGGGTTGTAGGGGCTGGAGGGGGTTACCGAGATAGGGAGGTTTGTAAGGGCTGGAGGAGGTTACAGAGATAGGGAGGATTGTACGGGCTGGAGGAGGTTGCTGAGATAGGGAGCGTTGTACGGGCTGGAGGAGGTTACAGAGATAGGGAGGGTTGTAGGGGCTGGAGGAGGTTACACATATAGGGAGGGTTGTAGGGGCTGGAGGAGGTTACAGAGATAGGGAGCTTGGAGGGGCTGCAGGATGTTAGAGAGATCGGGAGGGTTGTATGTGCTGGAGGGGAGTACAGTGATAGGGAGAGTTATAGGCACTGGAGGTAGTGACAGATTTAGGGAAGCTTCTGGGGATGGAGGACGTTACAGAGACAGGGGCAGGTGTTGGGTTGGAGGAGGTTACAGAGATATTGAGTGTTGTAGGGCTGGTGGAGTTTGAGAGATAGGAAGGGATGTGGAGGCTGGAGGATTTGGCAGAGTTAGGGAGGGTTGTAGCTCTGGACGAAGTTGCAAAGATAGGGTTGGTTTTAGAGGTTGGAGGAGGTTGCATTTATAGGGAGGTTTGTAGGGGCTGGAGGAGTTGGCAGAGTTAGGGAGGGTTGTAGCTCTGGAGGAGGTTACGGCGATAGGGAGAGTTGTCGGCGCTTGAATAGGTGCCAGAGATAGGGAGGGTTGGAGGGGCTGGAGGGGGTTAGGGAGATAGGGAGGATTGTAGGAGGCTGCACAGACCGGAATGGCTGTTGGGGCTAGAGGAGATTACAGAGCTAGGGAATGTTGTCAGGGCTTGAGGAAATGACAGAGATAGGGATTCTTCGAGGGGCTGGAAGACATAACAGAGTTAGGTAGTGTTGTAGGGGCTGAGTAGGTTACAGAGATAGGCAGGGTTATCAGGTTTGCAGTAGGTGACAGAGATCGGGAGAGTTGTAAGGGCTGGAGGAGGTTACACAGATAAGCGGGAGGGGTGTTGTGCACACTGGTGGAGGTCACAGAGATAGGGAGGGTTGGAGGGGCTGGAGGATGTGACAAGATAGGGATAGTTGTGGGGAATGAAGGACATGGCAGAGATGGGGAGGTTCATGCAGTCTGGAGGAGGTTACAGAGATAGGGAGAATTGAGGTGCTGAGGTGGTAACAGAGCTAGGAGGGTTTTAGGAGCTGGAGGAGACCACAGTAATAGGGATTGTTCTGCGGCTGAGGAGTTAACAGAGATTGGGAGGGCTGTAGAGGATGGAGGCGGTTACAGAAATAGGGAGGGTTTTAGGGGCTGGAGGAAGTTACCAGGGTTGGGAGGATTGTATGGGCTGGAGCAGGTTACAGAGATAGTAAGGGTTGTAGGGGCTGGCGGAGTTGACAGAGATGGGGAGTTTGGGTGCTCACTGGACACAGGTGTGGAACTGGAGTATTGGACAACAGCTGACATTGTACCTCTGTTTAAAAAGGGAGCGAAGGATAGACCGATTAATTACAGGCCAGTCGGTATAACCTCAGTAGTGGGCAAATAATTGGAATATTTTCTGAGACAGGATAAACTGTCACTGAGAAAGGCATAGCTTAATCCCGGATAGTCAGCATTGATTCATTAAGGGAAGATCTTGTTTGACCAACCTGATTGATTTTTTTGAAGAAATAACAAGAAAGATAGATGAGGGTAGTGCAGTTGATGTGGTCCAATAGAATTTTAGCAAGGCTTTTGATAAGGTCCCACAGGACAGACTGGTTAAAATATTAAAATCACATGGGATTGAGGGAAATGCAGCAATGTGGATACAGAAGTGTCTCAGTGGCAGGACACAAAGGGTAATTGTTGACGGGTGTTTTAGTGAATGGAGGGATGTTTCCAGTGGCCTTCTGCAGGCCTCAGTACTGAGTCCCCTGCTTTTTGTGGTATATATTAAAGTTTTGGATGGAAATGTAAAGGGGGCATGATCAAGAAGTTTGCAGACAACACAAAGATTGGCCTTGTAGTAGAGAGCGAGCAGTATAGTTGTAGGCTGCAGGAAGATATTGATGATCTGATAAGATGGGCAGAAAAGTGGCAAATGGAGTTCAACTCAGAGAATTGTGAGGCGATGCATTTGGGGAGGTCAAACAAGACAACTGAATGTACGGTTTATGGGAAAATACTGAGAAGTATCAAGGAACCTTGGAGTGAATGTCCACAGATCCCTGAAGGTAGAAGGACAGGTCGATAAGGTGGTTAAGAAGGCATATGGAATCCTTTCCTTTATTAAGTGAGGTATAGAATATAAGAACAGGGAGGTTATGCTGGAACAGTATAATTCATTAGTTAGGTCCCAACTTGAGTACAGTGTGCAGTTCTGGTCACGTCACTAAGAAAGGATTTAACTCCACTGGAGAGGGTACAGAGGGAATTTACGAGGATGTTGCCAGGACAGGAAAATGCAGCTATGAGGAAAGATTGGATAGGCTGGGTTTGTTCTCCTTGGAACAGATCTGATTGAAATGTATAAAATGTTGAGGTGCCTGGATAGAGTGGAGGTGAAGGTTCTATTGTCCTTAGCAGAGAGTTCAGTGACTCGGGAGAACAGATGTAAAGTGATTGTCAAAATAATCAGAGGGGAGATGAAGCAAAATGTTTTCACCCAGAGGCTGATGTGGGTCTGGAACTCGCTGCCTGAAAAGATGGTTGGGCAGAGATCCTCAACTCATTCAAAAGGAGTCTGGATATGCACCTCAAGTGCTGTAATCTGCAGGGCTCCGGACCAAATGCTGGAAGGTGGGATGAGAATCGGTGGATCGTTTTTGGGCTGGCACAGACACAATGGGCCAAGTGGCCTCTTTCTATGCATTAAACGTTCTATGTTTCTCTTTCTATGATATAACGTTTCATTTCAATTTGCCAAGAACTGACGATCTCTGATTAATATTTAGCCCTCCAGCCAGAATAATACCTTTGCTACAATGAACGCAGCATCGAATTCCAATGATCAGTTCCAGCTCCTCTCTCTGGTCCAGATAACAGACATTTCCACAATTCGGGAATGAACAACACAAAACTTCCCCATCTCCAATGATCAACCCCATCTTCTCTCCCACTCTCTCTCTCTCTTTATCTTGTCCAGTAAATTGCAATTCTGCAATGTGTGAATGAACATATATCAGAACTCCATTTAACGATGCAACCTGCTCTCTCTGGCCCAGAAAACACGCAGTTCCAAAAGGTGAATGACGAAATTCTACAGTGTGTATTGTACAATGGGAGATCCTCTCGCTGGCCCAGATAAAAGGCAGAGCTACAATCTGGTAAAGTATGGATAACAAAAAAAATGAGAGTGAGAGAGAGAGACGAACGAGCCGGGTTGCAGACTGTCTGGACGAAGGAGACAGGTTGCTAGACCACATGAATGAAAGAGACGAGGTGACAGAGAGTGAGATAAAGAAAGCAGACAGATTGATACAGAAATACAGACAGGGAGTGAGAAAAAGGATTGAAGAGAGAGAGAGAAAAGAAAAGTACAGAGCACCAAACGGAGTGAGGTAGAGACGTGGGGAGAGGAATGAAAAAGACTGTTAGGCACACGGAATGTGCACGAGAGACAGACAGGGAATGAGAGAGAGAGAGAGAAAAAACGAGAACGGAAGTGAGAGAGAGTCATAAAGAGCAAAATCCGAGAGAGAGAGAGCAAGAGCCAGTTGGCTCGAGAGATAGATAGAGTGCTCGAGAGAAAGAGAAGGCGGGTGAGAGAGAATGAGACAGAGAAAGAGGGAAAGTGAGAGAGAATGAGACAGAGAAAGAGAGGGGCTGACTTGGAATCACACAGACTGACAGTAGGGAGAATCATAGTTTGAGAGAGACAGGTTGGCAAATAAAATGAGAAAAAGATAGAGAGAAAGAGTGAGAGAGAATGAGAGGGAGAGAAAGAGGGTGAACGAAAGTTTGACAGGTACAGCATGAAATGAAGAGAAAGAGACTGACGTGGAATGAGAGAGTACATCAGACACGGAGAGAGACAGACATAGAACGAGTGAGAGAGAGGGGGAGTGACAGTGAGACAGACAGAGCATGGGAGAGAGACAGACAGACACAGAGAGAAAGTCAGACAGATGGATCTGAATTGGTTCAACGTGAGTTTTGAGCTGAGGTTGGAATTGACATGTGTCACTGCCTCCCGAACATTTTTCAATCCCTGTGTGGGACCTGTAAGGGGGATCAGACATTTTCAAACTGCAGTAATGCTCCCGACAAGGTCTTTGAGTTAAATGTTTCACATCAAGAAAACAGGTCCACTGGTCAAACTGGTTCTGTCCTCATTGTGCTGAATTAACATGTCAATGGACAGGACCCCGAGGAACATATTGAACAACATCCCAACGGTAACATTTTAAAAATTCTTTCATCGGATGTGGGCGTCGCAGGCCAGGCCAGCATTTATTGCCCATCCCTAATTGCCCTTGAACTGAGTGGCTTGCGAGGCCATTTCAAGGGCATGTAAGAGTTAACCACATTGCTGTGGATCTGGAGTTACATGTAGGCCAGACCAGGTAAGGACAGCAGATTTCCTTCCCTAAAGGACATTAGTGAACCAGATGGGTTTTTACAACAATTAACAATGGTTTCATGGCCATCATTAGACTAGCTTTTAATTAAAACATATTCACTGGTGAAGCAAACTGCTGAGCTGGGTTGTGTCTGGGTGGAAAGGAGTCCCAGAGAGTTTTGGGATGAGGAATATTATTGGACAGACTGTCCATCCGCCTTGGACAGTGTCCTTCACCCAGAGGCTGGATTCAATGTGTCTACCTACATTTGTGTCAGTCTTTTGATCCCTCATTTCAACATGTGCCTGTTGGATTGTGGTCCTTGATTTTTAAAATGGATTAAAGTTTTGGTTAATTTAGGCCTGGCCCGTCATTACGACATGAACATGTTAATCCTCGATGCAGTCATTTAGGAAGGATAGGTGGAGGGGAAAAGGAGGTGTGATAGTGCTGTTAATGCAGGACGAGACAGTACATTAGTGAGGCAGCATCTTCGATCAAAGGAGCAAGATATAGAATCAGTTTGGGTGGAGTTAAGAAACAGCAAGAGGCAGCAAACATTGGTGGGAGATGTTTTGTAGACCACCAAACTACAGTGGTAATGTTGGACATGGGAAACATCAGAAAATTACAGCTGTATGTAACATGGGCAATCCAGTAACAATGGGCATCTTCAATTTACAGATAGATTGCCTCATGCTAATTAGCACTAATTCTGTGGAGGATGAATTCCTAGTATGTGTATGAGATAGATGACTGGAGCAGTATGGTGAAGAACCAACTAGGGATTGAGCTATTTCAAGTTTTGTATTTTGTAATGAGAAAGGGCTAATTAATAACCTTTCTGTAAAGGAGCCATTATGAAATCGTGACCACAATATAATAGTATTTTACATTTGAAAAAATGTTATAGTTCATTCTGAAACGAGGCTTGTAAATCTGAACAAAGGAAACTATGAAGATATGAAGGGCAAATTGCCTGTGGTGTATTGGGAAAATGCATTGAACGATTTGACAGTTGACAGACAATGGCTGCAGTTAAAGATGTTATTTCACGGTTGACAAGAAATGTACATTCCTCGAAGGACCTAAAACCCAACAGGAAAGGTGAATCATCCCTGGCGAAACAAGATTGCATTCGGTCAAACTTGTAAGCCTTGCAAGGTCACCAGGAAACGTGGCAAGCCCGAGGATTGGGAGCGATTTAGAAACCAACAAAGGAGAACCAATAAACTAATCGGGAAAGGGAAAATAAATCTGGAATGTAAACTGGCTAGAAACTTAATGCTTCTTTATGTATATGAAAAGGAATAGATTAGCAAGGACGGATGTGGGTCCATTGCAAGCGGTGATAGGAGAGTTAATGATGGAGAATGAGGAAATGGCGGAGAGACTAAACAATTACTTTGTATCTATCTTCACGGAGGAAGATACAGAAAATCCTCAAGTAATTCTAGGGAAACATGGGACTTGTAAAAATGAGGAACTGAAATCAATTAGTATAAATAAAGAGGTAGTTATTGAAAAAATAATTGTATTGTAAATTAATAAATCCCCTGGACTAGATGAGCTACATCCCAGAGTATTGAAGGAAGTGGCTATAAAATAGTAGATGCATCCGTGGTTATCTTTCAAAATTCTATAGATTCTGGAAGGGTTCCTGCACACTGCAAATTAAAAAATGCCACCCCAATTTTTAAGAAGAGAGCGAAAGAGAAACAGAGAACTATAAACCTATTAATTTGATGTCAGTAGTAGTGAAAATGTTAGAATCTATTAAGAAGAATGAGCTATCACAGCACTTGGAACAAATTATATGATCGGGCTCAGTCAATGTGGATTTATGAAACGGAAATCATGTTTGACAAACCTGTTGGAGTTTATTTCTTGAGGATGTTCGTTGTAGCATAGAGAAAGGAAAACCAGTGGATGTGCTGTCTTTGGATTTTAAGACGGCTTTTGATAAGATGTCGCACAGGAGATGAATAAACAGAATTAAAGCACATGGGATTGGGAATAACATACTACTATGGATTGAGAACTGGTTAACAGAAAGAAAGCAGAGAGTAGGAATAAATGAGTCATTGCCAAGATGGCAGTCTGTTAGTAATAGGGTACCACAAGGATCAGTGCTTCAGCCACAGCTGTTCACAATCTATCTAAATGGGTGGCACAGTGGCTCAGTGGTTAGCTTTACAGCTGCAACGACCCGGTTTCAGTTCTGGGTACTGCCTGTCCGAGATTTGCAAGTTCTCCCAGTGACCATGTGGTTTTCCGCTGGGTGATCCGCTTTCCTCCCACAGCCAAAGACTTGAAGGTTGATAGGTAAATTGGCCATTATAATGGTGGGGATGTGGTAGGGAATATGGGGTTAATGCAGGATTAGTATAAATGGGTGGTTGTTGCTCGGCACAGACTCGGTGGACCGAAGGGCCTGATTCAGTGCTGTATCACAAATATAAAATAAAATGGTGTGGACGTGGGGGTCAAATGGAATATTTCCAAATTTGCTGATGACACAAAACTAGCTGGGAAATTAAGTTGTAAGGAGGATGCAAGGAGGCTTTAAGGGGATTTGGACAGGCTTAGTGAATTTGCAAGAACATGGCAGATGGAATATAATGTGAGTAAGTGTGGAGTGATCCTTCCTTCTTTCTTTCTTTCTCGTTCTTTCTTTCTTTCGTCTCCTTGTCTCGAGAGACAATGGATAAATGCCTGGAGGTGGTCAGTGGTTTGTGAAGCAGCGCCTGGTGTGGCTCTAAAGTCCGATTCTGGCGTGACAGACTCTTCCACCGGCGCTGGTTGTCGGGGCTGTTACACAGTTGGCTCTCCCCTTGCGCTTTTGTCTTTTTTCCTGCCAACTGCTAAGTCTCTTCCACTCGCAACACTTTAGCCCCACCTTTATGGCTGTCCCTAGCTTTGGCGATCACCAGCAACTGACTCCCACGACTTGTGATCAATGTCACAGGACTTCATGTCGCGTTTGCAGACGTCTTTAAAGCGGAGACATGGACGGCCGGTGGGTCTGATAACAGTGACGAGCTCGCTGTACAATGTGTCCTTGGGGATCCTACCATCTTCCATGTGGCTCACATGGCCAAGCCATCTCAAGCACCACTGGCTCAGTAGGGTGTATATGCTGGGGATGTTGGCTGCCTCGAGGACTTATGCATTGGAGATACGGTCCTGCCACCTGATGTCTAGGATTCTTTGGAGGCAGCGAAGATGGAATGAATTGAGACGTCACTCTTGGCTGACATAAGTTGTCCAGGCCTGGCTGCCATAGAGCAAGGTATTGAGGACACAGGCTTGATGCACTCGGACTTATGTGTTCCGTGTCAGTGCACCATTTTCCCACACTCTTTTGCCCATTCTGGACATAGCTGCGGGCGCCTTTCCAATGCGCGTTTGATTTCTGCATCGAGAGACAGGTTACCGGTGATAGTTGAGCCTAGGTAGGTGAACTCTTGAACCAGTTCCAGAGAGTGATCTACTTTGGTAGAAAAACAGAAAGGCAGAGTATTTCTTAAATGGTGAGAGGCTGTGAAGTGTTGATATCCAAAGGGATCTGGGTGTCCTGGTTCATCAGTAACTAAAAGCTAGTACGCAGATGCAATAAGCATTTAGGAAGTCAAATGGTATGCTACGGCATTTGAATACAGGTTATAAAGATATGTTGCTGCAATTGTAAAAAGCCTTGGTGAGACTCACTTGGAGTATTCTATACAGTTGTGGTCTCCTGATGTTAAGATGTGTATACTTGCCATCGAGAGAGTGCAATAGAGGTTCAGCACATTAACCCTGGAATGGCGGGATTATCTTCTTGGGAGATATTGCAGAAACTGGGCCTGTATTCGCTAAAGTTTTGAAGAATGAAAGTTGATCTCATTGAAAGTTACTGCATTCTTACAGGGTGTGACAGGGTAGATGTGGGTCAGATGTTTCTCTGGCTGGTGAGTCTGGAACCAAGCGACACAGTCTCAGAATAAGGGACAGGCCATTTGAGACTGAGATGAGGAGGAATTTCTTTCCTCAGATGGTGGTGAATTTGTTGAATTCCGAACCCCATAGGGATGAGGAAGCTCAATCACTGAGCATGTTCAAGACAGAAATCTATAGATTTCTGGATATTAATGACATTTAGGGATATGGAGATAGTGGGTAAAAATGGTGTAGAGGTAGATGATCAGCCATGATCTGTTTGAACGACACTGTTAGAATGACAGAGCAGGCTCGCCAGCCGAATTGCATACTCCTGCTCCTATTTCCTGTAATCCTATGAGCGATCAATGAGAAGTGCGAATATCTCTGATAATTCCAGGACAATGCCTGTTTTCCGGGCAATGCAATGAATTCCATGGTTAAGTGAAATGCACAGCATCCATTTTAAATTCGCTTGATCCACCGTACCATATTCAGTGATTTATGACTACAGCTGTGATTTTATGTGATATGCCGATTGGTTCTTTTAAATGACAAGCACAGTTGTCATTTAAGTTTCTTGTATGGCTGCCATTTTATGTTATATGCGTTGCAGCCACTTTAAGTGGCATACAAGGTACATATATTAAGTGATAAGCACTACGGCCATTTTAAGTGATATCACCTGTAGCCATTTCAATTGACAGGTATAGTGGTCATTTTAAGTGAAATATGCTGAGGTCATTTAAAGTGATATTTTCTGTGACTGTTTTCATTATATATCGGTCAATGAAATGACAAGATATTTGCTCTGGCAATTTTCAGTGATGTGCCCTGAGTCCATTTTATGTGATATGCCTATTGGTAATTTAAAATCATATTTTGATGTTTGCTGTGGAAATTTTAAGAGATATTTGCGGTGGTCAGTTGAAGTGATATTTGCTGCAGTTATCTTTAGTGGCATGAAGGAAAGAAAAGAAGGAAAGGCTTGCACTTGCATTGCGTTGTTTAGAACCACGGGACGTCTCGAAGTGCCTTACAGCCATGTAAATGTTTCTGATGTGGGGTCACTGCTGGAATGTGGAAAACAGAGCAGTTAATTGACACACAGTAATATATCACAAACAGCAAGGTGATAATAAACAGATCATCACAGATCATCATTGAGGGCAACATATTGGCTGGGACACCACAGATAAGGCCGCGCTCTCCTTCCAAATAGTACTTTGTAATCTTTTATCTGCAAAAAGAAGGCAAAGGGGGTTCAATTTAACGTGTCATCCCCAAAAATGCACCTTTGATAGTGCAACACTTCATCAGTACTGGCCCTTCAACAGTGCAGTGCTCCCGTAGTATTGAAGATCGGATAATGCAGCCCTCCACGAATATTGCCCCGCTGACAGTGCAGGGCCCCAAAGGTACTGCCCCTCTGACAGTGCAGCATTCCTCCAGTACTGTCTCTGCTGACAGGGCCGAGTTCCCCCAGTAATATCTCACCGACAGTCCGGTACCTCTTCAATACTGACCTTCCCACAGTACAGTTCTGTCTCTGTACTTGCCCAACAACTGTGTAGCATGCTATTAGTAATTCACCTCAAACAGGGCATCACTCCCACATTGCTGCCCCTCCTACAGTGTGGTTTCCCACCCTATTGCCCCACTGGCGATGCAGTGATTCCTCAATACTGCCCCTTCAACAGTGAATCACTCTCTCAGTACTGCCCATCCAACAGTGCAGCACTCCCTCAGTACTGCTCCCTCCAACAGTACAGTAGTCCCTCTGCACTGCTCCCTCTAACAGAAGGAGTAGGCCATTCGGCCCTTCGAACCTGCTCCTCCATTCAATAAGATCATGCATGATCTAATCGCGACCTTGAGTCCACTTCCCTCCGTGCAACCCCCACCGCACTCTTCCCCACAACATAACCGTTGTCTCTCATGTTAATGGATATTTGTCGATCTCAGCCTTGAATATATTCAATGACTCAGCTCCACTGCTCGCTCGGGTGGAGAATTTCAAATATTAACAACAGTCTGAGAGAGGAAATTCCTCCTCACGTCTGACTTAAATGGGAGACACATTAATATGAAACTGTGCTCCCTAGTTCTAGATTGCCCCACGAGAAGAAACTTCCTCTCAACTTCTACCCTGTCAGGTCTCCTCAGAATCCTCAACTTCGCAGTAAGATCAACTCTCAATCTTCAAACTCCGTTGAATATGGATACAACTGGTCTAACATTTCCTCATTAGAGAAACCTCTCATCCCAGGATTCAACCTAGTGAACTTTCTCTGATCTGCTTCCATTGCAAGTATATCGCTCCTTAAATAAGGTGACCAAAACTGCAAACAATGCTCCAGCTGCCTTCTCACAAATGGCCTGTACAACTGCAGCAATGCTTCACTACTTTTATACTTCATCCTCCTTGCAAAGAATACCAACAATCCATTTACCATCCGAATATCTTGCTGTACGTGCATGCTGACATTTTCTGATTCCTGTACATGGACACCCAGGTTTCTCATACCGCAGCATTCTGCCGTCTCCCACCACATAAATAATAGTCCTCTCTTCTGTGATTCCCACCGAAGTGAAAACCTCACATCGTACTCCACGTTATACTCCATCTGCCACATTTTCTCCACTCACTTAACTTATCTATTTCCCTTTGCAGACTATGTTTACCCTCATCACAACTTGCTTTCCTACCAATCTTCGCCTCCTCAACAAATTTGGCTACAAGTCTGTATGTCACTTCATCCAAGTCATTAATATTGATTGTAAAACTTTGAGGCTCCAGCACTGATCCCTGTTGTACTCCACTAGTTACAGCTTTTCACCCTGAAAATAATCCATTAATCCCGACTCTCTGCTTCCTGTTATTTAGCCAATTCTCTTTTTCTGCTGATATATCGAATGTAATGCTGTTTCCAGTGGCGTTCCACAGGGCTCGCTAACAGATCCACTACTTTTTGTGCTATTTATTTAGAATGTGGACGTAAATGTAGGGGGCATGATCAAAAAGATTTCAGGCAAGGCAAAAAAAATGGCACATTGGTTGATGGACAGAAGAATAGCTGGAGACTGCAGGAAGATTGTATGGACTAGCCAGGTGGGCAGAAAAGTGGCAAATGGTATTCAACGCAGAGACGTGTGAGGTGATGAATTTGGGGAGGTCGAGCTAGGCAAAGGAATGCACAATTAATGGGAGAATCCTTCCAGTTGTAGAAAATGTGTGGGACCTTGGAGTGAATGTTCACAGATCCATGAAGATAGCAGGACTGATCGCTAAGTGAGTTAAGAAGACATAGGGAATACGTTTCCTTTATTAGCCGAGGTGCAGAATAGGAGAGAGGTTATGCTGTAACTATATAAGTCATTGGTTGGGCCACACCGTGAGTGCTTTGTGCAGTTCCGGTCACCACTTTACAGAAAGGATTTAATTGCACTAGAGAGGGTACAGAGCACATTTACGAGAATGTTGCCAGGTCTGGAAAATAATTTTGCTGTGAGGAAATATTGGATAGTCTGGGGCTGTTGTGCTTGGAACAGAGAAGTCTGAGGTGAGGTTACATTGAAATGTCGTAAGTATTGAGGGGCCCGGATAGAGTGTACGTGATGGGCCTATTTACCTTCGCAGAGAGGTCAGTGACAAGGGGGCATAGATGTAAAGTGAAATAAAAACAGGAAACGCAGGAAATACTCAGCAGGTCTGGCAGCATCTGTGGAGAGAGAAGCAGAGTTAACTTTGCATGACGGTGACCCCTCATCAGAACCTTCATCACTGACCTGAAACATGAGACAGGGAAGGTTGTTGGGGTGGAGGAGGTTACAGAGATCGGGCAGGTTGTAGGGCTGAGGACGATTCAGAGAGAGGGAGGGTTGTCGAGCCTGGAGTAGGTGCCTGTGTTAGGGAAGGTTGTCGGGCCTGGAGGAGATGACAGAGATAGATCATGTTATAGAGACTGGAGGAGGCAGCAGAGATAGGGACGGCTGTAGGGGGTGGAGGTGGTTACAGAGATAGGAAAGTTGTGTTGCTGGATGAGGTGACAGAGATAGGGAGGGTTGTAGGGTCCGGAGGAGATTACAGAGAAAGGGTGTGCTGTCGCGGCTGGAGGAGGTTAAAGAGATAGGGGGTGTTGCCGAGGCTGGAGGAGGTTAGAGAGATTGGGAGGGTTGTCGGGGCTGAGGAGGTTACAGAGATATGGAGGGTTGCAGGGGATGGAAGAGGCTACAGATATTTGGAGAGTGGTAGGGGCTGGAGGTAGTGAGAGAGATAGGGAGGGCTGTAGAGGCGGGAGAAGGTGATAGAGCTGGGGAGGGCTGTTGGGCTGGAAGATGTGACAGAGTTAGGGAGCGTTGCAGGGGCTGAGGAGGGTACAGAGATACGGAGGATTGCCGAGGCTGGAAAAGGTGACAGAGATAGGGATGGTTGAAGGGGCTGGAGGAGGTTTCAGAGATAGTGAAGATTGTGGGGGTTGGAGGATGTTAGAGAGATCGGGAGGGTTGTAGCGGCTGGAGGAGGTTACAGGGATAGGGAGGGTAGGAGGGGCTGAACTAGGTAATAGAGCTAGGGAATGTTGTGGGGCGAGAAGGGGTTACAGAGATAGGGAGTTTTGGAGGGCCTCGAGGAGGTCACAAAGATTGGGAGGGTTGTAGGGGCTGGAGCAGGTGATTTAGCGACAGAAGGTTATAGGGACTGGAGGAGGTTGCAGAAGTAGGGAGGGTTGTAGTGGATGGGGAATGTGACAGAGCAAGGGAGGGTTCTAGGGGATGGAGCATGTTGCAAGGATGGTGAATGTTGTTGGGGTGGAGGAGGTTACAGAGATAAGGAGGTTTTTAGGGGCTGGAGGAGGCAACAGAGATAGGGAGGGTTGCCGGGCTGGAGGAGATTACAGAGATTAGGAGGGTTGTAGCGGGTGGAGGGGTTTACAGAGATATTGAGGGTTGTTGGGGCAGGAGACGTTTTGAGAGATAGGAAGGGATGTAGAGGCTGGAGGAGTTTACAGAGATAGGGATGATTTTAGAAGCCGGAGCTTGTTACAGAGTTGGGGATAGTTTTAGAGGAGGTTACTGTGTTCAGGAGGGTTGTAGCTCTGGAGGAGGTTACAGCAATAGGGAGCGTTGTAGGGGCCGGAGTAGGGGCCAGAGATGGGGAGAGTTGTAGCGGTTGGAGGAGGTTACAGAGATAGGGAGGGATGGAGGAGTTTACAGTGATAGGGAGGGTGATCTGGGCAGTAGGAGGTTACAGAGATAGGGAGGTTTGTCTGGGCTGGAGGAGGTGACAGAGCTAGGAAGGGTTGTAGGGGCAGGAGAGGTTACAGAGCTAGGGAGGGCTGTTTGACTTGAGTTGGTTACAAAGATAAGGGTTGGAGGAAGTTACAGAGATAGGTAGTGTTGCAGTGGCTGGAGGATATGACAGAGCTAGGGAAGGTTGTCGGGGCTGGAATATGTAACAGGGTTAGGGAGGTTTGTTGGGGCTGCGAAGGTTACAGAGTTAGGGAGGGTTGCCAGAGGTTGAGAAGGTGCCAGAACTAGGGACGTCTATCGGGTCTCGAGGAGTTTAGTGAGATAGGAAGTGTTGCAGGGGATGGAGGAGGTTACAGAACGAGGGAAGGCTGTTGGACTGGAGTTGGTTACAGAGAAAGGAAGGGATGTCGGGGCAGGAGAAAGAAACAGAGCAAGAGAGGGCCGTCGGGGCTGAAAGAGGTAACATAGTTAGGGAGGGTTGCAGGGGCTGAGGAGGTCTCCGAGATAGGGATCCTTGTAGGGCCTGCAGCAGGTGACAGAGCTGGGGAGGGTTGTAGGGGCTGGAGGAGGTGACATAGATAGGGAGGGTTGTAATGGCTGAGGAGGTTACAGATATAGGGATAGTTGTAGGGGCTGGAGGAAGTGACAGTGATTGAGAGAGTTATAGGAGCTGGAGGAGGTGACAGAGATGGGGAGTTTAGGTGCTCACTGGATACAGGTGTGGTGCTGGAGGATTGGAGAGCAGCTGACATTGTACCTCTGTTTAAAAAGGGAGTGAAGGATTGAAGACCAGTCAGTAAAACCTCAATAGTGGACAAATTATTGAAATATTTTCTGGGAGACAGGATAAACTGTCACTTAGAAAGCCACAAGTAAATGCAGGGTAGTCAGCATGGATTCGTTAAGGGAAGATCTTGATTGATTCTTTTGAAGAAATAACAAGAAAGATAGATGAAGGTAGTGCAGTTGATGTGGTCTACAAGAATTTTAGCAAGGCTTTTGATAAGGTCCCACAGGACAGACTGGTTAAAAAATTAAAATCCCATGGGATCGAGGGAAATGCAGCAATGTGGATACAGAAGTGTCTCAGTGGCAGAACACAAAGGGTAATTGTTGGCGGGCGATTTAGCGAATGGAGGGATGTTCCAGTGGCCTTCTGCAGGCCTCAGTACTGAGTCCCCTGCTTTTTGTGGTATATATTAAAGTTTTGGATGGAAATGTAGGGGGCATGATCACGAAGTTTGCAGATAACACAAAGATTGGCCTTGTAGTAGAGAGCGAGCAGTATAGTTGTCGGCTGCAGGAAGATATTGATGATCTGGTAAGATGAGCAGAAAAGTGGCAAATGGAGTTCAACTCAGAGAATTGTGAGGTGATGCATTTCGGGAGGTCAAACAAGACAACTGAATGCACAATTAATGGGGAAATACTGAGAAGTACAGAGGGAGTGAGTGACCTTGGAGTGAATGTCCACAGATCCCTGAAGGTAGAAGGACAGGTCGATAAGGTGGTTGAGAAGGCATATGGAATCCTTTCCTTTATTAGCCGAGGTATAGAATATAAGAGCAGGGAGGTTATGCTGGAACAGTATAATTCATTAGTTAGGTCACAACTTGAGTACTGTGTTCAGTTCTGGTCACGTCACTAAGAAAGGATGGAACTGCACTGGAGAGGGTACAAAGGGAATTTACGAGGATGTTGCCAGGACAGGAAAAATGCAGCTATGAGGAAGGATTGGATAGGCTGGGTTTGTTCTCCTTGGAACAGATTTGATTGAAATGTACAGGATGTTGAGTGGAGGTGAAGGTTCAATTCTCCTCAGCAGAGAGTTCAGTGACGAGGGGGAACAGATGTAAAGTGATTTCCAAAATTGTCAGAGGGGAGATGAGGCAAAATGTTTTCACCCAGAGGCTGATGTGGGCCTGGAACTCGCTGCCTGAAAAGGTAGTTGAGGCAGAGACCCTCAACTCATTCAAAAGGAGTCTGGATATGCACCTCAAGTGCTGTAAGCTGCAGGGATACGAACCAAATGCTGGAAGGTGGGATTAGAATAGGTGGATCGTTTTTTGGGCTGGCACAGACACAATGGACCAAGTAGCCTCTTTCTGTGCATTAAACTTTCTCTGATTCTATTTCTATGATTCAACGTTTCAGATCAATTAGCCCAGAACTGAGGATCTCTGATTAATATTTAGCCCTCCAGACAGAATAATACCTTTGCTACAATAAACGTAGCATCGAATTCCAATGATCAGTTCCAGCTCCTCTCTCTGGTCCAGATAACAGACAGTTCCACAATTCGGGAATGAACAACTCAGAACTTCCCCATTTGCAATGATCAACCCCAGCTTCTCTCTATCTCTCTTGCCCAGTAACAGGGCAATTCTGCAATGTGGGAATGAACATATATCAAAACTCCATTTAACTCTGCAACCTGCTCTCTCTGGCCCAGAAAACACGCAGTTCCAAAAGATAAATGACAAAAGTCTACAGTGTGTATTGCACAATGGAAGATCCTCTCTCTGGCCCAGATAAAAGGCAGAGCCACAATGTGACAATGTATGGATAACAAAAAAATGAGAGAGAGAGAGAGAGAGAGAAAGACAGACGGGGTGCCAGACCGTATGGACGAAGGAGACAGGTTGCCAGACCACATGAACGAAAGAGGCGAGGTGACAGAGAGTGAGTTAAAGGAAGCAGACAGATTGATATAGAAACACAGACAGGAAGTGAGAGAAAGGATTGAAGAAAAAGAGAGAGTAGAAAAGTACAGAGCACCAAACAGTGAGGGAGAGACGTTGGGGAGACAGTGGGGGGGGGGGGGGGTGGGGGGGGGGCGGAGACGAGGAGGGGGAGAGATGGGAAGTGACAGTGAGTCAGACAGAGCACAAAACCAAGAGATAGATAGGGAGAGAGAGGGAACAAAAGAGGGCGAACGAAAGTTGGACAGGTAGAGCATGAAATAAAGAGAAAGAGACTGACGTGGAATGAGAGAGTGAATCAGACACGGAGAGAGACAGAAATAGAACGAGTGAGAGAGAGGGGGAGTGACAATGAGACAGACAAAGCATGGGAGAGAGACAGACAGACACAGAGAGAAAGTCAGACAGATGGATCTGAATTTGTTCAACGTGAGTTTTGAGCTGAGGTTGGAATTGACATGTGTCACTGCCTCCCAAACATTTTCCAATCCCTGTGTGGGGCCTGAAAGGGGGATCAGACATTTTCAAACTGCAGTAATGTTCCCGACAAGGGCTTTGAGTTAAATGTTTTACATCAACAAAACAGGTCCACTGGTCAAACTGGTTCTGTTCTCATTGTGCTGAATTAACATGTCAATGGACAGGACCCCGAGGAACATATTGAACAACATCACAACGAGTAACATTTTTAAAAATTCTTTCATAGGATGTGGGCGTCGCAGGCCAGGCCAGCATTTAATGACCATCCCTAATTGCCCTTGAACTGAGTGGCTTGCGAGGCCATTTCGAGAGCATGTAAGAGTTAACCACATTGCTGTGGATCTGGAGCCACATGTAGGCCAGACCAGGTAAGGACAGCAGATTTCCTTCACCAAAGGAAATTAGTGAACCAGATGGGTTTTTACAACAATTATCAATGGTTTCATGGCCATCATTAGACTAGCTTTAAATTAAAACATATTCACTGGTGAAGCAAACTGCTGAGCTGGGTTGTATCTGGGTGGAAAGGAGTCCCAGTTCAAATCCCAAACCCTCTCCCTCCCTCTCTCTCCAGTGAAAGGGATATTTCTCTCAGTCTGGTGTGTGTTTGTTGTGTGCTCGCATTGTGAGCTCAATCGATATCACTTTTGATCCTTTGCTTTCTAACCAGCATTTGTTTGAATTGGGATGTTACTAAGAGATTGTCAGTACAACTGAGAGAAAACAGTTTTGGGATCTTGCTGCACCTATTCCTGAGAATCGTTTGCTTTGATTTATCCAATTTAATTTATTTTACTGCTCTGCTCCTGGGAGCATCTGTTAAACTTAGAAAACTATAATGACAATAAATGAAGAGAGTGAGAGAGTTTTGGGATGAGGAATGTTATTGGACAGGCTGTCCATCCGCCTTGGACAGTGTCCTTCACCCAGAGGCAGAATTCAATGTGTCTTCCTGCATTTGTGTCTGGCTTTTGATCTCTCATTTCAACACGCGCCTGTTGGGTGGTGGTCCTTGTGTTTTAAAATGGATTAAAGTTTTAGTTAATTTGGGCCTAGCCCATCATTACGACATCGACATGTCAATCCTCGATGCAGTCGTTCAGGAAGGATAGGCGGAGGGGAAAAGGAGGTGTGATAGTGCTGTTAATGATGGACGAGACAGTACATTAGTGAGACAGTATCTTAGATCGATGGAACAAGATGTCGAATCAGTTTGGGTGGAGCTAAGAAACAGGAAGGGGCAACAAACATTGGTGGGAGATGTTTTGTCGACCACCAAACTACAGTGGTAATGTTGAACACGGTAAACATCAGGAAATTACAGCTGCATGTAACATGGGCAATACAGTAACCATGGACATCTTCAATTTACAGATAGATTGTCTCATCCTAATTAGCACTAATTCTGTGGAGGATGAATTCCCAGTATGTGTGTGAGATGGATGACTGGAGTAGTATGTTGAAGAACCAACTAGGGATTGAAATATTTCAGATTTAGTATTTTGTAATGAGAAAGGGCTAATTAATAACCTTGTTGTAAAGGAGCCATTATTAAATCATGACCACAATATGATCGAATTTTACATTTGAAAAAAATATATAGTTCATTCTGAAACTAGGCTTTTCAATATGAACAAAGGAAACTATGAAGATATGAAGGGCAAGTTGCCTATGGTGTATTGGGAAAATCCATTAAACGATTTGACAGTAGCCAGACAATGACTAGTAGTTAAAGAAATTATTTCACGGTTGGCAGCAAATGTCCATTCCTCGAAGAAACAAAAACCCAACAGAAAATGTGAATCAATCGTGGCGAACAAAATGAGTTAGTTATCATTAGGGGTAGAGTCAAATCACAGGCAAAACAAACACTTCACCTGTCTGCCCCAGCATAAATAGCAAAATGTGTGGATATTTTATGTCTGTATTCAGACAATATAGACAGCAAAGTATATTATATGGTGGGATGCTGCAGTACGGTGGGAAAAGCAACTTAAAAACAATTATTCACAAGTCTAGTCCAACTTAACTACAGATTAGACCCCGAAAGGTAATAAATGCCAACACTCCTGAGTTTGTTGGAGTACCTTAAGCTTTACTCTGTATGGCTTTCAGAAATTAAACATTACACATGCACTACAAGATTAAAGGTTACACGTAGGTTAGGTCACATAGAAGTCCAGTAAATTAGCACTAAAATCCCAGTGAATATTCCTGGAAAAATCAATGCTGCAAAGGTTCCCCACAGTCTCTCACCTCGTCTGTGTCTTCAATTTCACCAAGGCCCACTGACCAATGACCAGTCGTTCAGGAGGGATCTTCTTCCAATAGCTGGCCCGGCTATCTGGACTGCAGTGACAGATAAAGGAAAGGACCCCCTTATATCCAGGACTGACCTTCACTCTCCCCTCGTGCACCATGTCACTGGGCTCAGTGTTAGGGTCTTTCCCTGCATGATCAATCCCCGTGTGTGATCAATATATTTTCCTATACTGCCTGGACCACCCCAAACACACATTGCATTTGCTTCGACGTTCCATACCTCACCCGTACCTGATTTCTTGTCGTTAAAAGACTCCATTTTATTCTCCATATCCTGCCTTCTTGTAATTCCAGGCCTTTGGTCATTCACTCTCCATATCTTGTCTTAGGAATGCAGCACATAGGACATTCCAGACCCATTTCTGTTGAGTGTTTACCTGAACAGGTGAATTGCCCATTTAATATTTTTAACTTACTTAACCCTTGTGTTCCCACAAAGATCAAGCTCGCAAATTCAACAGTGTCCACTATGACTTCATCCCATCGTGTCTTTTGCACATTCTCACAGGATAGCAGGTATAACTGACCAGTGGTGTACTGCAGGGATCGGTGCTGGGACCCTTGCTGTTTGTAGTGTACATTAATGATTTGATGTGAATATCGGAGGCATGATCATTAATTTTGCAGATGACACGAAAATTGGTGGCATTGTAAATAGTGAGGAGGAAAGCTTTCGATTGCAGGACGATATAGATGGGCTGGTAGGATGGGCGGAGCATTGGCAGATGGAATTTAATTCTTAGAAGTGTGAGGTGATGCACTTTGGAAGGACTAACAAGGCAAGGGAATATATAATGGATGGTAGGACCAGAGGAAGTACAGAGTGTCAGAAGGACCTTGTTGTACTTGTCCATAGATCGCTGAAGGCAGCAGCACAGGTAGATAAGGTGGTTAGGAAGGCATATGGGATACTTGCCTTTATTAGCCGAGGTAGAGAGTATAAGAGCAAGGAGGTTGTGATGGAGCTGTGTAAAACACTAGTTTGGCCACAGCTGGAGTACTGTGTACAGTTCTGGGCGCCACTCTATGGGAAGGATGTGATTGCACTGGAGACGGTGCAGAGGAGATTCACCAGGATGTTGCCTGGGCTGCAGCATTTCAGCTATGAAGAGAGGCTGAATAAGCTGGGGTTGTTTTCCTTGGAGCAGAGAAGGCTGAGGGGGGAAATGATTGAGGTATACAAAATTATGAGGGGAATTGATAAGTGAGATAGCAAGAAAATTTATCCCTTAGCGGAGGGGTCTATCACAAGTGGGCATAGATTTAAGGGTAAGGGGCAGGGAGTTTAGAGGGGATTTGAGGAAAAGATTTTTAACCCAGAGGTTGGTTGGAATCTGGAACACTCTGCCTGAAGGGATGGTAGAGGCAGGGACCCTCACAACATTTAAGAAGTATTTAGATGAGCACTTGAAATGCCGTAGCATACAAGGCTACGGGCCAAGTGCTGGAAAATGGAACTAGAATAGGTAGGTGTTTGATGGTGGGCAAGGACACGATGGGCCGAAGGGCCTGTTTCTGTGCTGTATAACTTTATGACTCTAACTGTCGTCATAGTATTCAGCTGAAAATTGATCAGTTACATTGTTATTTCAGTCCATATTTACAGTACACACGGTACCTTACTGTTGTAATAAAGTCATAGAGTTCATCCCACTGGGGCAAAATGTCACTGGCTCAACATTCTCACCAAATACTAAAGCATTCCACAATGCAAGACTCACAAATTCAACACAAGTTTCCTTCTCTGAGTCTCGCTGGTCTGTTCTGATTCTCTGAGGGATTACTGATGCTTATCCTCCACATGAGCAGTCGTCCTAATCCCGTGTGCCTGTCCTGCTCCCAAACCCGGCATCCACTTACATTAAGGCAAGTGATACAGGAGCATCTCAGTGACTGAGGCAGGTGAGTCTTGAGGCTGAGCCTGGGACAGTGAGTGACCCGGGTTAATCCGACACTCCAGGGAATGTTTAAACGGAGCTTCACTCTGTATCTAACCCGTGCTGCACCTTCTCTGAGATTGTTCGATGGGGCAGTGCAGACGAGGAGAGTTATTCCTTACCCACTTTAAATATGGAGAAGTTATTCCTTCAAGTTATATCCAAGAGATTGTTTTAAATGTGATGAGGGTTTCTGCCTCTACCATCCTTTCGAGTCACAGAGGCAGAGAGAGATGCAGCACTGAAACAGGCCCTTCAGCCCACCCAGTCTGTGCCGGCCATCAACCACCCATTTTAAACTAACCCTTTCAGGCAGTGAGTTCCAGACACCCACCAGCCACTGGGTGAAGAAACTATTGATGTGTTTCGTTCAGTTAAGTTTGATGTCAATGTTTCCCCAGGATGTTGATGCTGGGGGATTCAGCGATGGGACAATGCTTTGAATGCCAAGAGGAGGTGGTTGGATTCTCTCTTGTTGCAGATGGTCATTGTCTGGCACTTGTGTGACGTGAATGTTACTTGTCACTGGTCGACCCAAGCCTGAATGTTGTCCGGTTCTTGGTGCATGTGGCTCTTGATTGCTTCATTATCTGATGCAAAATACTGTGGATACTGGAAATCTGGAAACCCTTGAGCTGAATCATTAACTCTGTTTCTCTTTCCACAGATGCTGCCTGACCTTCTCAATATTTCCAGCATTTCCTGCAGGGATTTCATTATCTGAGGAGGTGTGAATGGAACTGAACACTGTGCAATCATCAGTGAACATCCCTACTTCTGACGTTACGATGGAGGGCAGGTCATTGATGAAGCAGCTGAAGATGGTTGAGCCTGGGACACTACCCTGATGAACTCCTGCAGTGATGTCCTGGGACTGAGATGATTGACCTCCAACAACCACAACCATCTTCCTTTGTGCTCGGTATGAGTCCAACCAGCGGATTCCCACTGACTTCAATTTTACTCGGGCTCCTCGATGCCACATTCGGTCAAATGCTGCTTTGTTGTTAAGGTCAGTCTCTCTTCCCAGTAGCAGACAGGAGTGAATCATTGCCATGGACCCGTTGTGTACAGAATATGCTCTGCTTCTTCATAGCCTGATACAGGATTGTACTCGGCCGATTAATGCAGCCCATCAATCACACCGAGAGCAGGTTCAGAACAGCACAGGAACAGAGTACAGTTCCTTCAACATTCTCTCTCTGTCTTCCTCTCTCCGACTCTCCCTCCTGCTAACTCTGACACTAGGAGAGAGACAGAGGGAGAAAGGGTTTGATGTGCAGACAGAGAGAGGGCACCAGAGAGGGACAAGGTTGGAGAGAGAGAGATTGATGGGATGGAATGAAAGGGAGAATGTAAGATGCATTAATTTGATATAATCCTTCACTGCTGTGTGCAGAGACTTAAACGAGATAGATATGGAGAGAGAAACATCAGGAGCGATCCAAAGGGAATATCCTCCATTTTTAGCATCCAGCAAGCTATTCCACTGTGGGAGCCATCACACCGTCATGGTATTGGTTGTGGACAACTTGAAATCTGTGTCCCCGCTTATGGGCCTCTGAGCTAAGGGAAATAGGTCCTTTCTATCCACTCTATCGAGGCTCCTCATAATTCTATACACCTCAACTCAATCTCCCTTCAGCCTCCTCTGTTCTGAAGAAAACAACCCCAGCCTGTCCAATCATTCCTTTGGATTTCTTTACAATTTTGGAACTCTCTTCTGCAAATAGGAATTCATGCTGGTTTAATTGTTAATTTTAAAATCTGGGATTGATAGATTCTTGTTCATCAAAGGTTTTGAGAGATAAGGGGCAAAGGTGGTGTTAGTTAGATCACACATCAGCACTGATCATACTGAATGCTGCAACAGGGTTAAGGGGTTAAATTGCCTCCTCCTCTTCCTATGCCCGATGTTAAATATCCTTCTTTCACTCTCAGTCATCACGTCGGTCTGTGTCTCTCTATGTTTCTCTTTCTATCTCTCTCTCTCACTGTTTCAGACAGCTGAGAACGAGATTCATTCTGTACCCACCCCATGATGCTCTTGCCCTGGGAGTCATCTCTGCTTATGCTGCATTTCACCCGGTCTCAGTTTGTACTGCACAAGACCATTTCTCTGTTTATAATACAATAGGCCCTGTCTTTACTCTGTATCTCACCCCATGCTACCCCTGCCCTGGGAGTGTGTGATGGGACAGTGCAGAGGGAAATTTACTCTGTGTCAAACCCACACTGTGCTTGGCTTGGGAGTGCTTAATCGGACAGTGTTGATGGAGCTTTACTCTGTATCCCTGGAATTTAGAAGGTTAAGGGGTGATTTGATCAAAGTTTTCAGAATAATAAAGGAAACTGATAGGGTGGACAGAGAGTAACTATTCCCACTGACTACAGAGTCTAGAACTTGTGGGCATAGTCTAAAAATCTAAACATAGTCTCAAAACATTTTATGAGTGAAGTGAAGAAATATTTCAACACACCAGGTGTGGTATCACTTTGGAACTCTCTTCCACAAACAGCAATTGATGCTGAGACACTTGTTAATTTTTAAATCTGACATTGATAGATTTTTCTTGTTAAAGGTATGAAGAGATATGGGGTAAAGATGGGTATATGGAGTTAGATCACAGATCAGCCATGATAGTTTTGAATGACAGAACAGGGTTGAGGGGCCAAATGGCCTCCTCCTCTTACAATGTCCTCCGACAAATATCCTGCTGTCTCTCTCTGTGTCTGGGTCACCCTCTCGGTCTGTGTCGCCCTCTTTGTCTCTCTGTTGCTCTCTCTCCCTCCTCTCTCAGAACATCTGTGGATATCGACAAACAACAGTCAGCCATTTTAGGTTTGTTCACGGTGGCCATTTTATGTTACCACAACAGTGAGACATTTATTTCAGAGACTGATTCCTCACTAATGTAGTGTTAGTGCTTTAAACGTGACAGAGACACAGACATGGAGACACTGAGACATACAGTACCAGACAGGAGTGAATCATTCCCTTGTACCCATTGTGTACTGTATGTGCACAGGCGCTGACACTGTATTAAATTCATTCCCGGGATTTGGGCATCACTGACGAGACCAACATTTATTGCCTAATTACCCTGAGAAGGTGGCGATGAGCTGCTCCCCTCATCGACCCTCCTAGTTATCCCCACAAAAAATACAGTCAAGCTAGTCTGACACGATCTTCACTTAACAAATCCATGCTGACAGAGCTTGATTAATCGGCACCTTTCTAAATGATCATTACTGCTGTTTATCAGAACTTATCTCAATCATTTGCCCTCCACTGAAGATAGGCTGAGTGGCCTGTAATTACTCAGTCTATCACTTTCTCCCTTTTTAATCAATGGTACAACGTTAGCAGTCCTCCAGTACTTTCCTTCTTTCATTCTCACGGGTCTCGCCATCTCTAACACTCCCTCTCTTTGTCTCTCTCTCTCCTTCCCTCTCTCTCGTTCTCACTCCCCCCTCTGTATTTCTCTCTCTCTCTCTCTGTCTCTCCCTATCTGTTTCTCTCTCTCTCCCTCCTCCCTCTCTGTTTCTGTCTCTCTCTCTCTGTCTCTCC
This sequence comes from Heterodontus francisci, assembly GCF_036365525.1. Lineage (NCBI taxonomy): Eukaryota > Metazoa > Chordata > Chondrichthyes > Heterodontiformes > Heterodontidae > Heterodontus > Heterodontus francisci. The sequence goes on along the minus strand of NW_027141623.1, from coordinate 226,167 downwards.
CTCTTTCACTGTCTCTCCCTCTCTCTTTCTTTGCCTCTGTACATTATTCTGTGTCTCGCTCACACCATCTCTCCCTCTCGCTATGTCTCTCCATCTCTCTCTGCCTCCCCATCTCTCTCTCTCTTTGGCTCTTTCTCTGTCTCTCTCTCTGTCTCTGTCTCTCCCCTCTCTCTCTTTTTGCAGTGCCCCACTAGTCAGAGCCTGCCAACCTGAAAATGACCCATTTATCCCGACCCTCTGTTTCCTGTCCATTAACCAGTTCTTAATCCATGCCAGTATATTCCCCCCAATCCCATGTGCTCTAATTTTGATTACTAACCTCTTGTGTGGTACCTTAACAAAAACTTGCTGAAAATCTAAATCTCGCACATCCACCGGTTTCCCTTATCTATTCCGCTAGATTCATCCTTGAAAAACTCTCTCTCACCCCCTTTCACTCCCTCACTGCTATCTCCACAGGGAGAGTCACATAGTGGCTCTTTGATCAGAACATCTGCACTGTGTTTGTCACCGTGTGAGTCTGTTATTTTAGTATCTCCACAGGGAGAGCGACTGAGTGGGTCTGTTATTGTCGAATCGCCACAGGGAGAGTCACTGAGTGGGTCTGTTATATTAGTATCTCCACAGGGAGAGTCACTGAGTGGGTCTGTTATTATAGTATCTCCACAGGGAGAGTCACTGAGTGGGTCTGTTATTATAGTATCTCCACAGGGAGAGTCACTGAGTGGGTCTGTTATTGTCGAATCGCCACAGGGAGAGTCACTGAGTGGGTCTGTTATATTAGTATCTCCACAGGGAGAGTCACTGAGTGGGTCTGTTATTATAGTATCTCCACAGGGAGAGTCACTGAGTGGGTCTGTTATATTAGTATCTCCACAGGGAGAGTCACTGAGTGGGTCTGTTCTTATAGTATCTCCACAGGGAGAGTCACTGAGTGGGTCTGTTATTATAGTATCTCCACAGGGAGAGTCACTGAGTGGGTCTGTTATTATAGTATCTCCACAGGGAGAGTCACTGAGTGGGTCTGTTATTATTGTTTCTCCACAGGGAGAGTCACTGAGTGGGTCTGTTATATTAGTATCTCCACAGGGAGAGTCACTGAGTGGGTCTGTTATTATAATATGTCCACAGTGAGTGTCACTTTGTTTGTCTGTTATTATCGTATCTCCACAGGGAGAGTCACTGAGTGGGTCTGTTCTTATAGTATCTCCACAGGGAGAGTCTCTGATCGGGTATGCTTTCATAGGATCCCCACTGTGAGGGAGGCTGAGATGATCTTTCATTATATTTTCTTCTTAGGGAGAGCCACTGAGTGGGTCTTTGATCAGAGCATCAACACTGTATTTGTCATTATGTGGGACTGTTATAGTATCTCCACAAGGAGAGGCACTGAGTGGGTCTGTTATCATAGTGTCTCCACAGGGAGAGTCACTGAGTGGGTCTGTTGTTATAGGATCTCCACAGGGAGAGTCACAGAGTGGGTCTGTTATTCCAGTATCTCCACAGGGAGAGTCACAGAGTGGGTCTGTTATTATAGTATCTCCACAGGGAGAGTCACTGAGTGGGTCTGTTATCATTGTATCTCCACGGGCATCTTTTCGACGATAATTCAGAGTAATTGAAGTTCTAATCCAATTGTTTTTTGAAAGTTAATATTGGATCTGCTTTCAGAAACGTCAGACAGTGAATTCCAAACGGCAACAACTCCCTGCCTATTTGTTCCACCTCTCTGCCAGGACAGCAGCTGCAGAGGAGCTGGAACCTCCTGAATTCGGACAATTAATGAACAAATATCCTGCTGAATCCCCCAGGAGAGCAGAGGATAGAAACAGTCAGGAAGCAAAGGGAAACAAGTGACACTTTATTGCAGCAGCAAAAACTCTTTGTCAGAATGTGGAGGTCATTAACACTGAGCTTTATATCAACTGGAGGTGTAAAGTGGACGATCTTCAATACAATTTGTGTTGACTGGCCATTTCCCAGCTTTGTAAACCCTTGTAACATTAAACTGGTAAATGTTGATAAGGTTTTGTGGATTGATTACAGGCTAATGCATAAATACAGCAGTTTCAAATAAAGGACTCATTGACAAATATAACTGTAAATATGGGTGAAAATTGTGTGAAATGTCACCAGTTGTAAAAGTTCTCTTGTCTGCATCATTAACTTGGCTCCAGTTTCAGGTTTTGTCACACAGTGGAATTGACAATCTGAATAAAAACTGCCTGTTTATACTGCAGTCAAACAGGCCTCTCCAGCAAAAACTCTTTGCCAGAATTTTAAGGTAACTGCAGTGAGAAATTTGCAGTCATTTTCTGAACTTTCTGTTAACTGGAGATGAATAGTGAAAGACATTTAATACAATTAGTGTTAAAAGGCCATTATCCAAACCGGTCCCTCCAGGTTTTAAATTACAGCAGCTTTTCTGTTCTGTTAATGAGGGTTTGGGGGAGGGAGAGAGAGAGACAGACAGGTTTCTGTCTGGAATGGTCCATTTGGGATATGGCTGGAATATCCCTCTCTCCCCCATTCCCTGTTTGCACAGAGACTCACCTTGGACTGTCCCATACCTGGGAGGGAGTGTCCAGATGAATGAAGCTGAGAGCTGGTTGGATGAGCTGCATTTTGGGCGGACTGTCTGTTTTGAGTGACAGGTTCTGGGATATATTCGGACAACATCAGCCTCCATTCTTTCTTTCCATGCGGCTGATTTGTGAAGGTACGTTTCTATGTCTCAGTCTCTGTGTCTCTGTGCCCAGGTGAATTGCAAGCTGATTACAGTGTGTGTGTGAGAGAGAGAGTCCAGTCTGAATCCCCCGCTCTCTCTGTCCCAGTTCTGACGCTTTTCTCCAAATCCCAACCCAATGCCCCTCTCCAGGATCTTTTCCCCATTGATGAACTGATGGAGGGAAGGTGTTAGAGCCCAACGATGGAACGCAGGCAGTGTGGGATGGTGAGTATCACATCTTTATTGTCTCTCTCTGCCTTTCTCCCTCCTTCTGACTCAGTCTCTTTCACTCAGTCTCTCTCACTGAATCTCTCTTGCACTCAATCGCTCTCACACACTCAACCTCTCTCGCTCTCTCTATTTCTCAATCTCTCTCCCTCACTTTGTGTTTCTGTCCCTGTTTCCCTCTCTCTCTGTTCCTCAAACTCTCTCTCTCTGTGTTCCTCCATCTATCTCTCTCGCTCCCTCACTTTGTGTTTCTCTTTCTCTCTGAGTGATGGTGCGTCTTTCCGTCTCAATGGCTTTCTCTGTCCTCTCTCTCAATCTCTCTCTGATTCTCTGTGCCTTTCTCACTGGCTTTCTGTCTGTCTCTTTGGTGCCTGCAATTTCTTTGTTCTTTCCCTCCACCTTTTCTCTCTCTTTCTGTGCTTTTTCAATTTCTGACTTATTCTGTCTTTTCTCTTTTTCTCTTTCTGTCTTTTTCTATCTTCTCTCTTTCTTTGACTCTCTCTGTCTCTTTTTCTAGCTTTTTTTCCCCTGCGATATTTCCCCCCTGGAAAACATCCCCCCCTTGTACAGATCCCCCAATCTAAATAATCCTCGTCTGCAGAACCCTATCTGATATCTCCAGTTAACTGACCCCATTTAATACACTCATTATCAACCGACCCCCCCCCACTAATTATCCCCTTCCCTCTGTTACAAGAGAACCCATCAAAATACTCACCCCACCCAGGAACAGACACCCATCTAAATACGCCTCCCCCACTGGGAACAGACTCCCATCAAAATACTCCCCCAGGACAGACCCCCATCTAAATAACCCCAGGGAACAAACTCCCATCTAAATAAGCCCCACCGGAACAAACTCCCATCTAAATAAACCCCACCAGAACAAACTCCCATCTAAATACCTCACGGGAACAAACTATCATCTAAATAACTCACGGGAACAAACTCCCATCTAAATAACCCCCACAGGAATAAACTCCCATCTCAATAACCCCCACAGGAATAAACACCCATCTAAATAACCCCCACAGGAACAAACTCCCAGCTAAATACCTCCAGGAACCGACTCCCATCTAAACACACCCCCACCCAGGAAAAGACTCCCATTAAAATACCGCCCCCCCTCCTGGGAACAAACTCCCATCTAAATAACCCCCACAGGAATAAACTCCCATCCAAATAACCCCACAGGAACAAACTCCCATCTATAGTTGGTAGTGTAGATGAGCAGAGAGATCTTGGTGTCCAGGTACATAAATCCCTGAAAGTTGCTACCCAGGTTAATAGGGCTGTTAAGAAGGCATATGGTGTGTTAGCTTTTATTAGTAGGGGGATCGAGTTTCGGAGCCACGAGGTCATGATGCAGCTGTACAAAACTCTGGTGAGGCCGCACCTTGAGTATTGTGTGCAGTTCTGGTCACCGCATTATAGGAAGGATGTGGAAGCTTTGGAAAGGGTGCAGAGGAGATTTACTAGGATGTTGCCTGGTATGGAAGGAAGGTCTTACGAGGAAAGGCTGAGGGACTTGGGGTTGTTTTCGTTGGAGAGAAGGAGGAGGAGAGGTGACTTAATAGAGACAAACAAGATAATCAGAGGGTTAGATAGGGTGGATAGTGAGAGTCTTTTTCCTCGGATGATGATGGCAAACACGAGGGGACATAGCTTTAAGTTGAGGGGTGAAAGATATAGGACAGATGTCAGAGGTAGTTTCTTTACGCAGAGAGTAGTAGGGGCGTGGAAGGCCCTGCCTGCAACAGTAGTAGACTCGCCAACTTTAAGGGCATTTAAGTGGTCATTGGATAGACATATGGATGAAAATGGAATAGTGTCGGTCAGATGGTCGGCACAACATTGAGCGCCGAAGGGCCTGTACTGCGCTGTAATGTTCTAATGTTCTAATGTTCTAATACAACCCCCACAGGAACAAACTCCCATTTAATAATCCCCCCAGGAACTAACTCCCATCTCAGTAACCCCCACAGGAACAAACGCCCATCTAAATAACCCACACAGGAACAAATTCCCAACTAAAAAATTTCCACAGGAACAAAATCCCATCGCAATACCCCCCAGAGGAACAAACTCCCATCCAAATAACCCCCACAGGAACGCACTCACATCTAACTAACCGTCACAGGAACAAACTCCCATCTTAGTAACACCCACAGGAACAAATTTACATCTAAATAATCCCCCAGGAACAAACTCCCATCTAAATACCTCCGGGAACTGACTCCCATCTAAATACCACCACCACTCCCCCGCACCCCCCCCCCCCCACCCACAGGAACAAACTGCCATTTAAATAACCCCCACAGGAACAAACTGCCATTTAAATAACCCCCACAGGAACAAAGTCCCATCTAAATAACCCACAGGAACAAACTCCCATCGAAATATCCACCACAGGAACAAACTCCCACCTAAATAACCCACGGGAACAAACTCCCATCCAAATAACCCCCACAGGAACAAAGTCCCATCTAAATAACCCACAGGAACAAACTCCCATCGAAATATCCACCACAGGAACAAACTCACACCTAAATAACCCACGGGAACAAACTCCCATCCAAATAACCCCCATAGGAACAAAGTCCCATCTAAATAACCCCCACAGGAACAAACTCCCATCTAAATATCCCCCACGCGAATAAACACTCATCCAAATAAACCCCACAGGAACAAACTCCCATCTAAATAACCCCCACAGGAACATACTCCCATCTAAACATCCCCCACAGGATCAAACTCCCATCTAAATAACCCCCACAGGAACAAACACCCATCCAAATAACCCCCACAGGAACGAACTCCCATCTTAGTAACACCCACAGGAACAAATTCCCATCCAAATAATCCCCCAGGAACAAACTCCCATCTAAATGCCCCCGGAACAAATTCCCATCTAAATACCCCCCACAGGAACAAACTCCCATCTAAATAACTCCCACAGGAACAAACCCCCATCTAAATAACACCCACAGGAACAAAATCCCATCTAAATACACCCGGGAACAAACTCCCATCTAAAAAACCCACGCGAACAAACACCCATCTAAATACCCACCACAGGAACAAACTCCCATCTAAATACACCCGGGAACAAACTCCCATCTAAATAACTCCCACAGGAACAAACTCCCATCTAAATAAACCCCGGGAACAAACTCCCATCTAAAAAACCCACGCGAACAAACTCCCATCTAAATACCCACCACAGGAACAAGCTCCCATCTAAATAACCCCCACAGGAACAAACCCTCATCTCAATAACCCCCACAGGAACAAACTCCCATCTAAATAACCCCCACAGGAACAAACTCCCATCTAAATAACTCCCACAGGAACAATCTCCCATCTAAATAACTCCCACAGGAACAAACTCCCATCAAATAACACCCACAGGAACAAACTCCCATCTAAATAACCCCAACAGGAACAAACTCCCATGTAAATAATTCTCACAGGAACAAATTCCCAACAAAATAGCTCCCACAGGAACAAACCACCATCTAAATACCCCCGGGAACAAACTCCCATGGAAATTACTCCCACAGGAACAAACTCCATTCAAAATTACCCACGGGAACAAACTCCGACCGAAGTACCCCCGGGTACAAGCGCCCATCTAAATAACACCCACAGGAACAAACTCCCATCTAAATAACCCCCGGGAACAAACTCCCATCTAAAAAACCGACGCGAACAATCTCCCATCTAAAGGCGGCACAGTGGCGCAGTGGTTAGCACTGCAGCCTCACAACTCCAGGGACCCGGGTTCGATTCCGGGTACTGCCTGTGTGGAGTTTGCAAGTTCTCCCTGTGTCTGCGTGGGTTTTCTCCGGGTGCTCCGGTTTCCTCCCACATGCCAAAGACTTGCAGGTTGACAGGTAAATTGGCCATGATAAATTGTCATTAGTATTGGTAGGTGGCAGGGAAATATAGGGACAGGTGGGGATGTTTGGTCGGAATATGGGATTAGTGTAGGATTAGTATAAATGGGTGGTTGATGTTCGGCACAGACTCGGTGGGCCAAAGGACCTGTTTCAGTGCTGTATCTCTAATCTAATCTAAATACCCACCGCAGGAACAAACACCCATCTAAATAACTCTCATCTGAATAACTCCCACAGGAACAATCGCCCATCTAAATAACTCCCACGGGAACAAACTCCCATCTAAATAACACCCACAGGAACAAACCCCCATCGAAATAACCCCCACAGAAACAAACTCCCATCTAAATAACCCACAGGAACAAACTCCCTTCCAAATAACCCCCACAGGAATAAACTCCCATCTAAATAACCACCACAGGAACAAACTTCGATCTATATCACCCCCACAGGACAAACACCATTCGTAATAGCACCACCCTCCCCCCTCCACCCCCACAGGAAAATACTCCCATCTAAATAACCCCTGGGAACCAAATCACATCTAAGTAACCCCCACAGGAACAAACTCCCATCTAAATACCACCCACAGGAACAAACTCCCATCTAAATAACTCCCACAGGAACAAACTCCCATCTAAATAACTCCCACAGGAACAAACTCCCATCTAAATAACTCCCACAGGAACAAACTCCCATCTAAATAACTCCCACAGGAACAAACTTCGATCTATATAACCCCCACAGGACAAACACCAATCGTAATAGCTCCACACCCCCCTCCACCCCCACAGGAAATGACTCCCATCTAAATAACCCCTGGGAACCAAATCCCATCTAAATAACCCCCACAGGAACAAACTCCCATCTAAATACCACCCACAGGAACTAACTGCCATCTAAATAATCCCCACAGGAACAAACTCCCATCTAAATACCCCCCACAGGAACAAACTCCCATCTAAATAACTCCCGCAGGAACAAACTCCCATCTAAATAACTCCCACAGGAACAAACTCCCAACCAAATAACTCCCACAGGAACAAACTCCCATCTAAATAACCCCCACAGGAACAAACTCCCATCTAAATAACTCCCACAGGAACAACCTCCCATCTAAATAACCCCCACAGGAACAAACTCCCATCTAAATAAACCCCACAGGAACAAATTCCCATCTAAATAACTCCCGCAGGAACAAGCTCCCATCTAAATAACTCCCACAGGAACAAGCTCCCATCTAAATAACCCCCACAGGAACAAACGCCCATCTAAATAACTCCTACAGGAACAAACTCCCATCTAAATAAACCCCACAGGAACAAATTCCCATCTAAATAACTCCCACAGGAACAAACTCCCATCTAAATACCCCCCACAGGAACAAACTCCCATCTAAATAACTCCCACAGGAACAAACGCCCATCAAATAACTCCCAGAGGAATAAACTCCCATCTATATTACCCCCACAGCAACAAACTCCCATCTAAATAACCCCCCCAGGAACAAACCTCCATCTTAGTAACGCCCACAGGAACAAGGTCCCATCTAAATAATCCCCCAGGAACAAACTCCCATCTAAATAACCCCGGGAACAAACTCCCATCTAAATAGCCCCCACAGGAACAATCTCACATCTAAATAATCCCCACAGGAACAAACTCCCATCTAAATAACCCCCCCAGGAACAAACCTCCATCTTAGTAACGCCCACAGGAACAAGGTCCCATCTAAATAATCCCCCAGGAACAAACTCCCATCTAAATAACCCCGGGAACAAACTCCCATCTAAATAGCCCCCACAGGAACGAACTCACATCTAAATAACCCACACCCCAGGAACAAATTCCCATCTTAGTAACACCCACAGGAACAAATTCCCATCTCTTCCCCCCACAGGAACAAACTCCCATCTACATACCCCCCACAGGAACAAACTCCCATCTAAATAACCCCCACAGGAACAAACTCCCATCCAAATAACCCCCACAGGAACAAACTCCCATCTAAATAATCCACTGGAACAAACTCCCATCTAAATAATCCACGGGAAATAACTCCCATCTAAATAACCCACACAGGAACAATCTTCCATCTAAATAATCCCCACAGGAACAAACTCCCATCTAAATACCCCCCACAGGAACAAACTCCCATCCAAATAAACCGCACAGGAACTAACTCCCATCTAAATAATCCACGGGAACTAACTCCCATCTGAATAACCTCCACAGGAACAAACCCCCATCTAAATAACCTCCACAGGAACAAACCCCCATCTAAATAACCTCCACAGGAACAAACCCCCATCGAAATAACCCGCACAGGAACAAAATCCCATCTAAATAACCCACAGGAACAAACGCCCTTCTAAATAACCCCCACAGGAATAAACTCCCATCCAAATAACCACCACAGGAACAAACTTCGATCTATATAACCCCCACAGGACAAACACCAATCGTAATAGCTCCACACCCCCCTCCACCCTCACAGGAAAAGACTCCCATCTAAGTAACCCCTGGGAACCAAATCCCATCTAAATAACCCCCACAGGAACAAACTCCCATCTAAATAACTCCCACAGGAACAAACTCCCATCTAAATAACCCCCACAGGAATAAACTCCCATCCAAATTACCCCCACAGCAACAAACTCCCATCTATATAACCCCCACAGCAACAAACTCCCATCTAAATAACCACCCCAGGAACAAAATCCCATCTTAGTAACCCCCACAGGAACAAGTTCCCATCTAAATAATCCCCCAGGAACAAACTCCCATCTCAATAACACACACAGGAACAATCTCCCATCTAAACAATCCCCACAGGAACAAACTCCCATCTAAATAGCCCCCACAGGAACAATCTGCCATCTAAATAATCCCCACAGGAACAAACTCCCATCTAAATACCCCCCACAGGAACAAACCCCCATCTAAATAACACCCACAGGAACAAACACCAATCAAATAACTCCCACAGGAATAAAATCCCATCTATATAACCCCCACAGCAACAACCTCCCATCTAAATAACTCCCCAGGAACAAACTGCCATCTTAGTAACGCCCACAGGAACAAGTTCCCATCTAAATAATCCCCCAGGAACAAACTCCCATCTAAATACCCCCAGGGACAAACTCCCATCTAAATAACACACACAGGAACAATCTCCCATCTAAATAATCCCCACAGGAACAAACTCCCATCTAAATACCCCCCACAGGAACAAACTCCCATCTAAATAACTCCCACAGGAACAAACTCCCATCAAATAACTCCCACAGGAATAAACTCCCATCTAAATAACTCCCACAGGAACAAACTCCATTCCAAATAACCCAGGGGAACAAATTCCCATGTGAATAAACCCCAGAGGAACAAACTCCCATCGAAATAACCCCCACAGGAACGAACTCACATCTAAATAACCCACACCCCAGGAACACATTCCCATCTTAGTCACCCCCACAGGAACAAATTCCCATCTCTGCCCCCCACAGGAACAAACTCCCATCTAAATACCCCCCACAGGAACAAACTCCCATCTAAATAACCCCCACAGGAACAAATTCCATTCCAAATAACCCCCACAGGAACAAACTCCCATCTAAATAATCCACAGGAACAAACTCCCATCTAAATAATCCACGGGAACTAACTCCCATCGAAATAACCCACACAGGAACAATCTCCAATCTAAATAATCCCCACAGGAACAAACTCCCATCTAAATACCCCCCACAGGAACAAACTCGCATCCAAATAACCCCCACAGGAACAAACTCCCATCTAAATAATCCACGGGAACTAACTCCCATCTAAATAACCTCCACAGAAACAGACCCCCATCTAAATAACCTCCACAGGAACAAACCCCCATCGAAATAACCCGCACAGGAACAAACTCCCATCTAAATAACCCACAGGAGCAAACTCCCTTCTAAATAACCCCCACAGGAATAAACTCCCATCCAAATAACTCCCACAGGAACAAACTTCGATCTATATAACCCCCACAGGACAAACACCAATCGTAATAGCTCCACACCCCCCTCCACCCCCACAGGAAATGACTCCCATCTAAATAACCCCTGGGAACCAAATCCCATCTAAATAACCCCCACAGGAACAAACTCCCATCTAAATACCACCCACAGGAACTATCTGCCATCTAAATAATCCCCACAGGAACAAACTCCCATCTAAATACCCCCCACAGGAACAAACTCCCATCTAAATAACTCCCGCAGGAACAAACTCCCATCTAAATAACTCCCACAGGAACAAACTCCCAACCAAATAACTCCCACAGGAACAAACTCCCATCTAAATAACCCCCACAGGAACAAACTCCCATCTAAATAACTCCCACAGGAACAACCTCCCATCTAAATAACCCCCACAGGAACAAACTCCCATCTAAATAAACCCCACAGGAACAAATTCCCATCTAAATAACGCCCGCAGGAACAAGCTCCCATCTAAATAACTCCCACAGGAACAAACTCCCATCTAAATAACCCCCACAGGAACAAACTCCCATCTAAATAACTCCCACAGGAACAAACTCCCATCTAAATAAACCCCACAGGAACAAAGTCCCATCTAAATAACTCCCACAGGAACAAACTCCCATCTAAATACCCCCCACAGGAACAAACTCCCATCTAAATAACTCCCACAGGAACAAACGCCCATCAAATAACTCCCAGAGGAATAAACTCCCATCTATATTACCCCCACAGCAACAAACTCCCATCTAAATAACCCCCCCAGGAACAAACCTCCATCTTAGTAACGCCCACAGGAACAAGGTCCCATCTAAATAATCCCCCAGGAACAAACTCCCATCTAAATAACCCCGGGAACAAACTCCCATCTAAATAGCCCCCACAGGAACAATCTCACATCTAAATAATCCCCACAGGAACAAACTCACATCTAAATAAACCCCACAGGAACAAACTCCCATCTAAATAAATCCCACAGGAACAAACTCCCATCAAATAACTCCCACAGGAATAAACTCCCATCTAAATTACTCCCACAGGAACAAACTCCATTCTAAATAACCCAGGGGAATAAACTCCCCTGTGAATAAACGCCACAGGAACAAACTCCCATCGAAATAACCCCCACAGGAACGAACTCACATCTAAATAATCCACACCCCAGGAACAAATTCCCATCTTAGTAACCCCCACAGAAACAAATTCCCATCTCTTCCCCCCACAGGAACAAACTCCCATCTAAATACCCCCCACAGGAACAAACTCCCATCTAAATACCCCCCACAGGAACAAACTCCCATCTAAATAACCCCCACAGGAACAAACTCCCATCCAAATAACCCCCACAGGAACAAACTCCCATCTAAATAATCCACTGGAACAAACTCCCATCTAAATAATCCACGGGAACTAACTCCCATCGAAATAACCCACACAGGAACAATCTCCAGTCTAAATAATCCCCACAGGAACAAACTCCCATCTAAATACCCCCCACAGGAACAAACTCGCATCCAAATAACCCCCACAGGAACAAACTCCCATCTAAATAATCCACGGGAACTAACTCCCATCTAAATAACCTCCACAGGAACAGACCCCCATCTAAATAACCTCCACAGGAACAAACCCCCATCTAAATAACCTCCACAGGAACAAACCCCCATCGAAATAACCCGCACAGGAACAAACTCCCATCTAAATAACCCACAGGAACAAACTCCCTTCTAAATAACCCCCACAGGAATAAACTCCCATCCAAATAACCACCACAGGAACAAACTTCGATCTATATAACCCCCACAGGACAAACTCCAATCGTAATAGCTCTACACCCCCCTCCACCCCCACAGGAAAAGACACCCATCTAAATAACCCCTGGGAACCAAATCCCATCTAAATAACCCCCACAGGAACAAACTCCCATCTAAATAACTCCCACAGGAACAAACTCCCATCTAAATAACCCCCACAGGAATATACTCCCATCCAAATTACCCCCACAGCAACAAACTCCCATCTATATAACCCCCACAGCAACAAACTCCCATCTAAATAACCACCCCAGGAACAAAATCCCATCTTAGTAACCCCCACAGGAACAAGTTCCCATCTAAATAATCCCCCAGGAACAAACTCCCATCTCAATAACACACACAGGAACAATCTCCCATCTAAACAATCCCCACAGGAACAAACTCCCATCTGAATAGCCCCCACAGGAACAATCTCCCATCTAAATAATCCCCACAGGAACAAACTCCCATCTAAATACCCCCCACAGGAACAAACCCCCATCTAAATAACACCCACAGGAACAAACACCCATCAAGTAACTCCCACAGGAATAAAATCCCATCAATATAACCCCCACAGCAACAAACTCCCATCTAAATAACCCCCCCAGGAACAAACTCCCATCTTAGTAACGCCCACAGGAACAAGTTCCCATCTAAATAATCCCCCAGGAACAAACTCCCATCTAAATACCCCCAGGGACAAACTCCCATCTAAATAACACACACAGGAACAATCTCCCATCTAAATAATCCCCACAGGAACAAACTCCCATCTAAATAGCCCCCACAGGAACAATCTCCCATCTAAATAAACCCCACAGGAACAAATTCCCATCTAAATAACTCCCACAGGAACAAACTCCCATCTAAATACCCCCCACAGGAACAAACTCCCATCTAAATAACTCCCACAGGAACAAACGCCCATCAAATAACTCCCAGAGGAATAAACTCCCATCTATATTACCCCCACAGCAACAAACTCCCATCTAAATAACCCCCCCAGGAACAAACCTCCATCTTAGTAACGCCCACAGGAACAAGGTCCCATCTAAATAATCCCCCAGGAACAAACTCCCATCTAAATAACCCCGGGAACAAACTCCCATCTAAATAGCCCCCACAGGAACAATCTCACATCTAAATAATCCCCACAGGAACAAACTCACATCTAAATAAACCCCACAGGAACAAACTCCCATCTAAATAAATCCCACAGGAACAAACTCCCATCAAATAACTCCCACAGGAATAAACTCCCATCTAAATTACTCCCACAGGAACAAACTCCATTCTAAATAACCCAGGGGAACAAACTCCCCTGTGAATAAACGCCACAGGAACAAACTCCCATCGAAATAACCCCCACAGGAACGAACTCACATCTAAATAATCCACACCCCAGGAACAAATTCCCATCTTAGTAACCCCCACAGGAACAAATTCCCATCTCTTCCCCCCACAGGAACAAACTCCCATCTAAATACCCCCCACAGGAACAAACTCCCATCTAAATAACCCCCACAGGAACAAATTCCCATCCAAATAACCCCCACAGGAACAAACTCCCATCTAAATAATCCACTGGAACAAACTCCCATCTAAATAATCCACGGGAACTAACTCCCATCGAAATAACCCACACAGGACCAATCTCCAGTCTAAATAATCCCCACAGGAACAAACTCCCATCTAAATACCCCCCACAGGAACAAACTCGCATCCAAATAACCCCCACAGGAACAAACTCCCATCTAAATAATCCACGGGAACTAACTCCCATCTAAATAACCTCCACAGGAACAGACCCCCATCTAAATAACCTCCACAGGAACAAACCCCCATCTAAATAACCTCCACAGGAACAAACCCCCATCGAAATAACCCGCACAGGAACAAACTCCCATCTAAATAACCCACAGGAACAAACTCCCTTCTAAATAACCCCCACAGGAATAAACTCCCATCCAAATAACCACCACAGGAACAAACTTCGATCTATATAACCCCCACAGGACAAACTCCAATCGTAATAGCTCTACACCCCCCTCCACCCCCACAGGAAAAGACTCCCATCTAAATAACCCCTGGGAACCAAATCACATCTAAATAACCCCCACAGGAACAAACTCCCATCTAAATAACTCCCACAGGAACAAACTCCCATCTAAATAACCCCCACAGGAATATACACCCATCCAAATTACCCCCACAGCAACAAACTCCCATCTAAATAACCACCCCAGGAACAAAATCCCATCTTAGTAACCCCCACAGGAACAAGTTCCCATCTAAATAATCCCCCAGGAACAAACTCCCATCTCAATAACACACACAGGAACAATCTCCCATCTAAACAATCCCCACAGGAACAAACTCCCATCTGAATAGCCCCCACAGGAACAATCTCCCATCTAAATAATCCCCACAGGAACAAACTCCCATCTAAATACCCCCCACAGGAACAAACCCCCATCTAAATAACACCCACAGGAACAAACACCCATCAAATAACTCCCACAGGAATAAAATCCCATCTATATAACCCCCACAGCAACAAACTCCCATCTAAATAATCCCCCAGGAACAAACTCCCATCTAAATACCCCCAGGGACAAACTCCCATCTAAATAACACACACAGGAACAATCTCCCATCTAAATAATCCCCACAGGAACAAACTCCCATCTAAATAGCCCCCACAGGAACAATCTCCCATCTAAATAATCCCCACAGGAACAAACTCCCATCTAAATACCCCCCACAGGAACAAACTCCCATCTAAATAACTCCCACAGGAACAAACTCCCATCAAATAACTCCCACAGGAATAAACTCCCATCTAAATTACTCCCACAGGAACAAACTCCATTCCAAATAACCCAGGGGAACAAATTCCCATGTGAATAAACCCCAGAGGAACAAACTCCCATCGAAATAACCCCCAAAGGAACGAACTCACATCTAAATAACCCACACCCCAGGAACACATTCCCATCTTAGTAACCCCCACAGTAACAAACTCCCATCTAAATACCCCCCACAGGAACAAACTCCCATCTAAATAACCCCCACAGGAACAAATTCCCATCCAAATAACCCCCACAGGAACAAACTCCCATCTAAATAATCCACAGGAACAAACTCCCATCTAAATAATCCACGGGAACTAACTCCCATCGAAATAACCCACACAGGAACAATCTCCAATCTAAATAATCCCCACAGGAACAAACTCCCATCTAAATACCCCCCACAGGAACAAATTCGCATCCAAATAACCCCCACAGGAACAAACTCCCATCTAAATAATTCACAGGAACTAACTCCCATCTAAATAACCTCCACAGGAACAGACCCCCATCTAAATAACCTCCACAGGAACAAACCCCCATCGAAATAACCCCCACAGGAACAAACTCCCATCTAAATAACCCACAGGAACAAACTCCCTTCTAAGTAACCCCCACAGGAATAAACTCCCATCTATATAACCCCCACAGGACAAACACCAATCGTAATAGCACCCCCCCCCCTACACCCCCACAGGAAAAGCCTCCCATCTAAATAACCCCTGGGAACCAAATCCCATCTAAATAACCCCCACAGGAACAAACTCCCATCTAAATAACTCCCACAGGAACAAATTCCCATCCAAATAACCCCCACAGGAGTAAACTCCCATCAAAATAACCCACACAGCAACAAACACCCATTTTTATAACCCCCACAGCAACAAACTCCCATCTAAATAAACCCCCAGGAACAAACTCCCATCTTAGCAACCCCCACAGGAACAAGTTCCCATCTAAATAATCCCCCAGGAACAAACTCCCATCTAAATACCCCCGGGAACAAACTCCCATCTAAATAACACACACAGGAACAATCTCCCATCTAAATAATCCCCACAGGAACAAACTCCCATCTAAATAGCCCCCACAGGAACAATCTCCCATCTAAATAATCCCCACAGGAACAAACTCCCATCTGAATGCCCCCCACAGGAACAAACTCACATCTAAATAATCCCCACAGCAACAAACTCCCATCTAAATAACCCCCCAGGAACAAACTCCCATCTTAGTAACGCCCACAGGAACAAGTTCCCATCTAAATAATCCCCCAGGAACAAACTCCCATCTAAATACCCCCAGGGACAAACTCCCATCTAAATAACACACACAGGAACAATCTCCCATCTAAATAATCCCCACAGGAACAAACTCCCATCTAAATAGCCCCCACAGGAACAATCTCCCATCTAAATAATCCCCACAGGAACAAACTCCCATCTAAATACCCCCCACAGGAACAGACTCCCATCTAAATAACTCCCACAGGAACAAATTCCCATCAAATAACTCCCACAGGAATAAACTCCCATCTAAATTACTCCCACAGGAACAAACTCCATTCCAAATAACCCAGGGGAACAAATTCCCATGTGAATAAACCCCCGAGGAACAAACTCCCATCGAAATAACCCCCACAGGAACGAACTCACATCTAAATAACCCACACCCCAGGAACACATTCGCATCTTAGTCACCCCCACAGGAACAAATTCCCATCTCTGCCCCCCACAGAAACAAACTCCCATCTAAATTCCCCCCACAGGAACAAACTCCCATCTAAATAACCCCCACAGGAACAAATTCCCATCCAAATAACCCCCACAGGAACAAACTCCCATCTAAATAATCCACAGGAACAAACTCCCATCTAAATAATCCACGGGAACTAACTCCCATCGAAATAACCCACACAGGAACAATCTCCAATCTAAATAATCCCCACAGGAACAAACTCCCATCTAAATACCCCCCACAGGAACAAATTCGCATCCAAATAACCCCCCACAGGAACAAACTCCCATCTAAATAATCCACGGGAACTAACTCCCATCTAAATAACCTCCACAGGAACAGACCCCCATCTAAATAACCTCCACAGGAACAAACCCCCATCTAAATAACCTCCACAGGAACAAACCCCCATCGAAATAACCCGCACAGGAACAAACTCCCATCTAAATAACCTCCACAGGAACATACTCCCATCTAAATAACACCCACAGGAACATACTCCCATCTGAATAACCCACAGGAACAAACTCCCTTCAAAATAACCCCCACAGGAATAAACTCCCATCCAAATAACCACCACAGGAACAAACTTCGATCTATATAACCCCCACAGGACAAACTCCAATCGTAATAGCTCTACACCCCCCTCCACCCCCACAGGAAAAGACTCCCATCTAAATAACCCCTGGGAACCAAATCCCATCTAAATAACCCCCACAGGAACAAACTCCCATCTAAATAACTCCCACAGGAACAAACTCCCATCTAAATAGCCCCCACAGGAATATACTCCCATCCAAATTACCCCCACAGCAACAAACTCCCATCTATATAACCCCCACAGCAACAAACTCCCATCTAAATAACCACCCCAGGAACAAAATCCCATCTTAGTAACCCCCACAGGAACAAGTTCCCATCTAAATAATCCCCCAGGAACAAACTCCCATCTCAATAACACACACAGGAACAATCTCCCATCTAAACAATCCCCACAGGAACAAACTCCCATCTGAATAGCCCCCACAGGAACAATCTCCCATCTAAATAATCCCCACAGGAACAAACTCCCATCTAAATACCCCCCACAGGAACAAACCCCCATCTAAATAACACCCACAGGAACAAACACCCATCAAGTAACTCCCACAGGAATAAAATTCCATCTATATAACCCCCACAGCAACAAACTCCCATCTAAATAACACCCCCAGGAACAAACTCCCATCTTAGTAACGCCCACAGGAACAAGTTCCCATCTAAATAATCCCCCAGGAACAAACTCCCATCTAAATACCCCCAGGGACAAACTCCCATCTAAATAACACACACAGGAACAATCTCCCATCTAAATAATCCCCACAGGAACAAACTCCCATCTAAATAACTCCCACAGGAACAAACTCCCATCAAATAACTCCCACAGGAATAAACTCCCATCTAAATTACTCCCACAGGAACAAACTCCATTCCAAATAACCCAGGGGAACAAATTCCCATGTGAATAAACCCCAGAGGAACAAACTCCCATCGAAATAACCCCCAAAGGAACGAACTCACATCTAAATAACCCACACCCCAGGAACACATTCCCATCTTAGTAACCCCCACAGGAACAAATTCCCATCTATGCCCCCGACAGTAACAAACTCCCATCTAAATACCCCCCACAGGAACAAACTCCCATCTAAATAACCCCCACAGGAACAAATTCCCATCCAAATAACCCCCACAGGAACAAACTCCCATCTAAATAATCCACAGGAACAAACTCCCATCTAAATAATCCACGGGAACTAACTCCCATCGAAATAACCCACACGGGAACAATCTCCAATCTAAATAATCCCCACAGGAACAAACTCCCATCTAAATACCCCCCACAGGAACAAATTCGCATCCAAATAACCCCCACAGGAACAAACTCCCATCTAAATAATTCACAGGAACTAACTCCCATCTAAATAACCTCCACAGGAACAGACCCCCATCTAAATAACCTCCACAGGAACAAACCCCCATCGAAATAACCCCCACAGGAACAAACTCCCATCTAAATAACCCACAGGAACAAACTCCCTTCTAAGTAACCCCCACAGGAATAAACTCCCATCTATATAACCCCCACAGGACAAACACCAATCGTAATAGCACCCCCCCTACACCCCCACAGGAAAAGCCTCCCATCTAAATAACCCCTGGGAACCAAATCCCATCTAAATAACCCCCACAGGAACAAACTCCCATCTAAATAACTCCCACAGGAACAAATTCCCATCCAAATAACCCCCACAGGAGTAAACTCCCATCAAAATAACCCACACAGCAACAAACACCCATTTTTATAACCCCCACAGCAACAAACTCCCATCTAAATAAACCCCCAGGAACAAACTCCCATCTTAGCAACCCCCACAGGAACAAGTTCCCATCTAAATAATCCCCCAGGAACAAACTCCCATCTAAATACCCCCGGGAACAAACTCCCATCTAAATAACACACACAGGAACAATCTCCCATCTAAATAATCCCCACAGGAACAAACTCCCATCTAAATAGCCCCCACAGGAACAATCTCCCATCTAAATAATCCCCACAGGAACAAACTCCCATCTGAATGCCCCCCACAGGAACAAACTCACATCTAAATAATCCCCACAGCAACAAACTCCCATCTAAATAACCCCCCCAGGAACAAACTCCCATCTTAGTAACGCCCACAGGAACAAGTTCCCATCTAAATAATCCCCCAGGAACAAACTCCCATCTAAATACCCCCAGGGACAAACTCCCATCTAAATAACACACACAGGAACAATCTCCCATCTAAATAATCCCCACAGGAACAAACTCCCATCTAAATAGCCCCCACAGGAACAATCTCCCATCTAAATAATCCCCACAGGAACAAACTCCCATCTAAATACCCCCCACAGGAACAGACTCCCATCTAAATAACTCCCACAGGAACAAATTCCCATCAAATAACTCCCACAGGAATAAACTCCCATCTAAATTACTCCCACAGGAACAAACTCCATTCCAAATAACCCAGGGGAACAAATTCCCATGTGAATAAACCCCCGAGGAACAAACTCCCATCGAAATAACCCCCACAGGAACGAACTCACATCTAAATAACCCACACCCCAGGAACACATTCGCATCTTAGTCACCCCCACAGGAACAAATTCCCATCTCTGCCCCCCACAGAAACAAACTCCCATCTAAATTCCCCCCACAGGAACAAACTCCCATCTAAATAACCCCCACAGGAACAAATTCCCATCCAAATAACCCCCACAGGAACAAACTCCCATCTAAATAATCCACAGGAACAAACTCCCATCTAAATAATCCACGGGAACTAACTCCCATCGAAATAACCCACACAGGAACAATCTCCAATCTAAATAATCCCCACAGGAACAAACTCCCATCTAAATACCCCCCACAGGAACAAATTCGCATCCAAATAACCCCCACAGGAACAAACTCCCATCTAAATAATCCACGGGAACTAACTCCCATCTAAATAACCTCCACAGGAACAGACCCCCATCTAAATAACCTCCACAGGAACAAACCCCCATCTAAATAACCTCCACAGGAACAAACCCCCATCGAAATAACCCGCACAGGAACAAACTCCCATTTAAATAACCTCCACAGGAACATACTCCCATCTAAATAACACCCACAGGAACATACTCCCATCTGAATAACCCACAGGAACAAACTCCCTTCTAAATAACCCCCACAGGAATAAACTCCCATCCAAATAACCACCACAGGAACAAACTTCGATCTATATAACCCCCACAGGACAAACTCCAATCGTAATAGCTCTACACCCCCCTCCACCCCCACAGGAAAAGACTCCCATCTAAATAACCCCTGGGAACCAAATCCCATCTAAATAACCCCCACAGGAACAAACTCCCATCTAAATAACTCCCACAGGAACAAACTCCCATCTAAATAGCCCCCACAGGAATATACTCCCATCCAAATTACCCCCACAGCAACAAACTCCCATCTATATAACCCCCACAGCAACAAACTCCCATCTAAATAACCACCCCAGGAACAAAATCCCATCTTAGTAACCCCCACAGGAACAAGTTCCCATCTAAATAATCCCCCAGGAACAAACTCCCATCTCAATAACACACACAGGAACAATCTCCCATCTAAACAATCCCCACAGGAACAAACTCCCATCTGAATAGCCCCCACAGGAACAATCTCCCATCTAAATAATCCCCACAGGAACAAACTCCCATCTAAATACCCCCCACAGGAACAAACCCCCATCTAAATAACACCCACAGGAACAAACACCCATCAAGTAACTCCCACAGGAATAAAATCCCATCTATATAACCCCCACAGCAACAAACTCCCATCTAAATAACACCCCCAGGAACAAACTCCCATCTTAGTAACGCCCACAGGAACAAGTTCCCATCTAAATAATCCCCCAGGAACAAACTCCCATCTAAATACCCCCAGGGACAAACTCCCATCTAAATAACACACACAGGAACAATCTCCCATCTAAATAATCCCCACAGGAACAAACTCCCATCTAAATAGCCCCCACAGGAACAATCTCCCATCTAAATAATCCCCACAGGAACAAATCCCCATCTAAATACCCCCCACAGGAACAAACTCCCATCTAAATAACTCCCACAGGAACAAACTCCCATCAAATAACTCCCACAGGAATAAACTCCCATCTAAATTACTCCCACAGGAACAAACTCCATTCCAAATAACCCAGGGGAACAAATTCCCATGTGAATAAACCCCAGAGGAACAAACTCCCATCGAAATAACCCCCACAGGAACGAACTCACATCTAAATAACCCACACCCCAGGAACACATTCCCATCTTAGTAACCCCCACAGGAACAAATTCCCATCTCTGCCCCCCACAGGAACAAACTCCCATCTAAATACCCCCCACAGGAACAAACTCCCATCTAAATAACCCCCACAGGAACAAACTCCCATCTAAATAACCCCCACAGGAACAAATTCCCATCCAAATAACCCCCACAGGAACAAACTCCCATCTAAATAATCCACAGGAACAAACTCCCATCTAAATAATCCACGGGAACTAACTCCCATCGAAATAACCCACACAGGAACAATCTCCAATCTAAATAATCCCCACAGGAACAAACTCCCATCTAAATACCCCCCACAGGAACAAATTCGCATCCAAATAACCCCCACAGGAACAAACTCCCATCTAAATAATCCACGGGAACTAACTCCCATCTAAATAACCTCCACAGGAACAGACCCCCATCTAAATAACCTCCACAGGAACAAACCCCCATCGAAATAACCCCCACAGGAACAAACCCCCATCTAAATAACCCACAGGAACAAACTCCCTTCTAAGTAACCCCCACAGGAATAAACTCCCATCTAAATAACCCCCACAGGACAAACACCAATCGTAATAGCACCCCCCTACACCCCCACAGGAACAAACTCCCATCTAAATAACCCACAGGAACAAACTCCCATCTAAATAACCCCCACAGGAGTAAACTCCCATCAAAATAACCCCCACAGCAACAAACACCCATCTTTATAACCCCCACAGCAACAAACTCCCATCTAAATAAACCCCCAGGAACAAACTCCCATCTTAGCAACCCCCACAGGAACAAGTTCCCATCTAAATAATCCCCCAGGAACAAACTCCCATCTAAATACCCCCGGGAACAAACTCCCATCTAAATAACACACACAGGAACAATCTCCCATCTAAATAATCCCCACAGGAACAAACTCCCATCTAAATAGCCCCCACAGGAACAATCTCCCATCTAAATAATCCCCACAGGAACAAACTCCCATCTGAATGCCCCCCACAGGAACAAACTCACATCTAAATAATCCCCACAGCAACAAACCCCCATCGAAATAACCCGCACAGGAACAAACTCCCATCTAAATAACCCACAGGAACAAACTCCCTTCTAAATAACCCCCACAGGAATAAACTCCCATCCAAATAACCACCACAGGAACAAACTTCGATCTATATAACCCCCACAGGACAAACTCCAATCGTAATAGCTCTACACCCCCCTCCACCCCCACAGGAAAAGACTCCCATCTAAATAACCACCCCAGGAACAAAATCCCATTTTAGTAACCCCCACAGGAACAAGTTCCCATCTAAATAATCCCCCAGGAACAAACTCCCATCTCAATAACACACACAGGAACAATCTCCCATCTAAACAATCCCCACAGGAACAAACTCCCATCTGAATAGCCCCCACAGGAACAATCTCCCATCTAAATAATCCCCACAGGAACAAACTCCCATCTAAATACCCCCCACAGGAACAAACCCCCATCTAAATAACACCCACAGGAACAAACACCCATCAAGTAACTCCCACAGGAATAAAATCCCATCTATATAACCCCACAGCAACAAACTCCCATCTAAATAACCCCCCCCAGGAACAAACTCCCATCTTAGTAACGCCCACAGGAACAAGTTCCCATCTAAATAATCCCCCAGGAACAAACTCCCATCTAAATACCCCCAGGGACAAACTCCCATCTAAATAACACACACAGGAACAATCTCCCATCTAAATAATCCCCACAGAAACAAACTCCCATCTAAATAGCCCCCACAGGAACAATCTCCCATCTAAATAATCACCACAGGAACAAACTCCCATCTAAATACCCCCCACAGGAACAAACTACCATCTAAATAACTCCCACAGGAACAAACTCCCATCAAATAACTCCCACAGGAATAAACTCCCATCTAAATTACTCCCACAGGAACAAACTCCATTCCAAATAACCCAGGGGAACAAATTCCCATGTGAATAAACCCCAGAGGAACAAACTCCCATCGAAATAACCCCCACAGGAACGAACTCACATCTAAATAACCCACACCCCAGGAACACATTCCCATCTTAGTAACCCCCACAGGAACAAATTCCCATCTATGCCCCCCACAGGAACAAACTCCCATCTAAATAACCCCCACAGGAACAAATTCCCATCCAAATAACCCCCACAGGAACAAACTCCCATCTAAATAATCCACAGGAACAAACTCCCATCTAAATAATCCACGGGAACTAACTCCCATCGAAATAACCCACACAGGAACAATCCCCAATCTAAATAATCCCCACAGGAACAAACTCCCATCTAAATACCCCCCACAGGAACAAATTCGCATCCAAATAACCCCCACAGGAACAAAACACCCATCTAAATAATCCACGGGAACTAACTCCCATGTAAATAACCTCCACAGGAACAGACCCCCATCTAAATAACCTCCACAGGAACAAACCCCCATCGAAATAACCCCCACAGGAACAAACTCCCATCTAAATAACCCCCACAGGAACAAACTCCCATCTAAATAACCCACAGGAACAAACCCCCTTCTAAGTAACCCCCACAGGAATAAACTCCCATCTAAATAACCCCCACAGGACAAACACCAATCGTAATAGCACCCCCCCTACACCCCCACAGGAAAAGACTCCCATCTAAATAACCCCTGGGAAATAAATCCCATCAAAATAACCCCCACAGCAACAAACACCCATCTTTATAACCCCCACAGCAACAAACTCCCATCTAAATAAACCCCCAGGAACAAACTCCCATCTTAGCAACCCCCACAGGAACAAGTTCCCATCGAAATAATCCCCCAGGAACAAACTCCCATCTAAATACCCCCGGGAACAAACTCCCATCTAAATAACACACACAGGAACAATCTCCCATCTAAATAATCCCCACAGGAACAAACTCCCATCTAAATAGCCCCCACAGGAACAATCTCCCATCTAAATAATCCCCGCAGGAACAAACTCCCATCTAAATGCCCCCCACAGGAACAAACTCACATCTAAATAACTCCCACAGGAACAAACTCCCATCAAATAACTCCCACAGGAATAAACTCCCATCTAATTAACTCCCACAAGAACAAACTCCCATCTAAAGTACTCCCACAGGATCAAACTCCCATCTAAATAACTCCCATCTAAATAACTCCCACAGGAACAAACCCCCATCAAAATAACTCCCACAGGAACAAACTCCCATCTAAATAACTCCCACAGGAACCATCTCCCATCTAAATAACCCCCACAGGAACAAACTCCCATCTAAATAACCCCCACAGGAACAAACTCCCATCTAAATAACCGCCACAGGAACAAACACCCATCTAAATAACCCCCACAGGAACCATCTCCCATCTAAATAACCCCCACAGCAACAAACTCCCATCTATATAATCCACACAGCAACAAACTCCCATCTAAATAACCCCCCCAGGAACAAACTCTCATCTTAGTAACCCCCACAGGAACAAGTTCCCATCTAAATAACCCCCACAGGAACAAACTCCCATCTAAATAACTCCCATCTAAATAACTCCCACAGGAACAAACTCCCATCTAAATAACTCCCACAGGAACAAACTCCCATCTAAATAACTCCCACAGGAACCATCTCCCATCTAAATAACTCCCACAGGAACAAACTCCATCGAAATAACTCCCACAGGAACAACCCCCCATCTGAATAACCCCCACAGGAACAAACACCCATCCAAATAAACCCCACAGGAACAAATTCCCATCTAAATAACTCCCACAGGAACAAATTCCCATCAACATAGCTCCCACAGGAACAAAGTCCTATCTAAATAACCCCCACAGGAACAAACTCCCATCTGAATAGCCCCCACAGGAACAATCTCCCATCTAAATAATCCCCACAGGAACAAACTCCCATCTAAATACCCCCCACAGGAACAAACCCCCATCTAAATAACACCCACAGGAACAAACACCCATCAAGTAACTCCCACAGGAATAAAATCCCATCTATATAACCCCACAGCAACAAACTCCCATCTAAATAACCCCCCCCAGGAACAAACTCCCATCTTAGTAACGCCCACAGGAACAAGTTCCCATCTAAATAATCCCCCAGGAACAAACTCCCATCTAAATACCCCCAGGGACAAACTCCCATCTAAATAACACACACAGGAACAATCTCCCATCTAAATAATCCCCACAGGAACAAACTCCCATCTAAATAGCCCCCACAGGAACAATCTCCCATCTAAATAATCACCACAGGAACAAACTCCCATCTAAATACCCCCCACAGGAACAAACTACCATCTAAATAACTCCCACAGGAACAAACTCCCATCAAATAACTCCCACAGGAATAAACTCCCATCTAAATTACTCCCACAGGAACAAACTCCATTCCAAATAACCCAGGGGAACAAATTCCCATGTGAATAAACCCCAGAGGAACAAACTCCCATCGAAATAACCCCCACAGGAACGAACTCACATCTAAATAACCCACACCCCAGGAACACATTCCCATCTTAGTAACCCCCACAGGAACAAATTCCCATCTCTGCCCCCCACAGGAACAAACTCCCATCTAAATACCCCCCACAGGAACAAACTCCCATCTAAATAACCCCCACAGGAACAAATTCCCATCCAAATAACCCCCACAGGAACAAACTCCCATCTAAATAATCCACAGGAACAAACTCCCATCTAAATAATCCACGGGAACTAACTCCCATCGAAATAACCCACACAGGAACAATCCCCAATCTAAATAATCCCCACAGGAACAAACTCCCATCTAAATACCCCCCACAGGAACAAATTCGCATCCAAATAACCCCCACAGGAACAAAACACCCATCTAAATAATCCACGGGAACTAACTCCCATGTAAATAACCTCCACAGGAACAGACCCCCATCTAAATAACCTCCACAGGAACAAACCCCCATCGAAATAACCCCCACAGGAACAAACTCCCATCTAAATAACCCCCACAGGAACAAACTCCCATCTAAATAACCCACAGGAACAAACCCCCTTCTAAGTAACCCCCACAGGAATAAACTCCCATCTAAATAACCCCCACAGGACAAACACCAATCGTAATAGCACCCCCCCTACACCCCCACAGGAAAAGACTCCCATCTAAATAACCCCTGGGAAATAAATCCCATCAAAATAACCCCCACAGCAACAAACACCCATCTTTATAACCCCCACAGCAACAAACTCCCATCTAAATAAACCCCCAGGAACAAACTCCCATCTTAGCAACCCCCACAGGAACAAGTTCCCATCGAAATAATCCCCCAGGAACAAACTCCCATCTAAATACCCCCGGGAACAAACTCCCATCTAAATAACACACACAGGAACAATCTCCCATCTAAATAATCCCCACAGGAACAAACTCCCATCTAAATAGCCCCCACAGGAACAATCTCCCATCTAAATAATCCCCGCAGGAACAAACTCCCATCTAAATGCCCCCCACAGGAACAAACTCACATCTAAATAACTCCCACAGGAACAAACTCCCATCAAATAACTCCCACAGGAATAAACTCCCATCTAATTAACTCCCACAAGAACAAACTCCCATCTAAAGTACTCCCACAGGATCAAACTCCCATCTAAATAACTCCCATCTAAATAACTCCCACAGGAACAAACCCCCATCAAAATAACTCCCACAGGAACAAACTCCCATCTAAATAACTCCCACAGGAACCATCTCCCATCTAAATAACCCCCACAGGAACAAACTCCCATCTAAATAACCCCCACAGGAACAAACTCCCATCTAAATAACCGCCACAGGAACAAACACCCATCTAAATAACCCCCACAGGAACCATCTCCCATCTAAATAACCCCCACAGCAACAAACTCCCATCTATATAATCCACACAGCAACAAACTCCCATCTAAATAACCCCCCCAGGAACAAACTCTCATCTTAGTAACCCCCACAGGAACAAGTTCCCATCTAAATAACCCCCACAGGAACAAACTCCCATCTAAATAACTCCCATCTAAATAACTCCCACAGGAACAAACTCCCATCTAAATAACTCCCACAGGAACAAACTCCCATCTAAATAACTCCCACAGGAACCATCTCCCATCTAAATAACTCCCACAGGAACAAACTCCATCGAAATAACTCCCACAGGAACAACCCCCCATCTGAATAACCCCCACAGGAACAAACACCCATCCAAATAAACCCCACAGGAACAAATTCCCATCTAAATAACTCCCACTGGAACAAATTCCCATCAACATAGCTCCCACAGGAACAAAGTCCTATCTAAATAACCCCCACAGGAACAAACTCCCATCTAAATAACCCACACAGGAACAAACACCCATCTCAATAACTCCCACAGGAACAAACTCCCATCTAAATAACCCACACAGGAACAAACCCCAATCTAAATAACTCCCACAGGAACAAACTCCCATCTAAATTACCCCCACAGGAACACATCCCCATCTAAATACTCCCACAGGAACCAATTCCCATCAAAATTGCTCCCACAGGAAAAAAATCCAATCTAAATAACTCCCACAGGAACAAACTCCCATCTAAATAACCCCCACAGGAACAAACTCCCATCTAAATAACACCCACAGGAACAAACTCCCATCTGAGTAACCGCCACAGGTTCAAACACCCATCTAAATAATCCCCACAGGAATAAACTCCCATCTAAATAAGACCCCCAGGAACAAACTCCCATCTCAGTAAACACCACAGGAACAAGTTCCCATCTAAATAATCCCCCAGGAAAGAACTCCCATCTAAATACCCCCGGGAACAAACTCCCATCTAAATAACCCACACAGGAACAATCTCCCATCTAAATAATCCCCACAGGAACAAACTCCCATCTACATACCACCCACAGGAACAATCTCCCATCTAAATAATCCCCACAGGAACAAACTCCCATCTAAATACCCCCCACAGGAACAAACTTCCATCTAAATAACTCCCGCAGGAACAAACTCCCATCTAAATAACTCCCACAGGAACAAACTCCCATCTAAATAACTCCCACAGGAACACACTCCCATCTAAATAACCCCCACAGGAACAACCTCCCCTCTAAATAACCCCCACAGGAACAAACCCCCATCTAAATAAACCCCACAGGAACAAATTCCCATCTAAATAACTCCCACAGGAACAAATTCCCATCGGCATAGCTCCCACAGGAACCAAGTCCAATCTAAATAACCCCCACAGGGACAAACACCCATTTAAATAACCCACACAGGAACAAACTCCCATCTAAATAATCCCACAGGAACAAACTCCCATCTAAATACCCCCGGGAACAAACTCCCATCTAAATAACACACACAGGAACTATCTCCCATCTCAATAATCCCAACAGGAACAAACTCCCATCTAAATAATCCCCACAGGAACAAACTCCCATCTAAATACCCCCCACAGGAACAAACTCCCATCTAAATAACTCCCACAGGAACAAACTCCCATCAAATAACTCCCACAGGAATAAACTCCCATCCAAATAACTCCCACAGGAACAAACTCCCATCTAAATAACTCCCACAGGATCAAACTACCATCTAAATAACTCCCATCTTAATAACTCCCACAGGAACAAACTCCCATCTAAATAACTCCCACAGGAACAAACTCCCATCTAAATACCCCCGGGAACAAACTCACATCTAAATAACACACACAGGAACTATCTCCCATCTCAATAATCCCCACAGGAACAAACTCCCATCTAAATAATCCCCACAGGAACAAACTCCCATCTAAATACCCCTCACAGGAACAAACTCCCATCTAAATAACTCCCACAGGAACAATCACCCATCTAAATACTCCCCACAGGAACAAACTCCCATCTAAATACCCCCCACAGGAACAAACTCCCATCTAAATAACTCCCAAAGGAACAAACTCCCATCAAATAACTCCCACAGGAATAAACTCCCATCTAAATAACTCCCAAAGGAACAAATTCCCATCTAAATAATCCCCACAGGAACAAACTCCCATCTAAATACCCCTCACAGGAACAAACTCCCATCTAAATAACTCCCACAGGAACAATCACCCATCTAAATACTCCCCACAGGAACAAACTCCCATCTAAATAACTCCCACAGGATCAAACTCCCATCTAAATAACTCCCATCTAAATAACTCCCACAGGAACAAACTCCCATCTAAATAACTCCCACAGGAACCATCTCCCATCTAAATAACCCCCACAGGAACAAACTCCCATCTAAATAACCGCCACAGGAACAAACACCCATCTAAATAACCCCCACAGGAACAAAGTCCCATCTAAATAACCCCCACAGGAATAAACTCCCATCCAAATAACCCCCACAGCAACAAACTCCCATCTATATAATCCCCACAGCAACAAACTCCCATCTAAATAACCCCCCCAGGAAGAAACTCTCATCTTAGTAACCCCCACAGGAACAAGTTCCCATCTAAATAATCTCCCAGGAACAAACTCCCATCTAAATATCCCCTGGAACAAACTCCCATCTAAATAACCCACAGAGGAACAATCTCCCATCTAAATAATCCCCACAGGAACAAACTCCCATCTAAATACCCCCCACAGGAACAATCTCCTATCTAAATAATCCCCACAGGAACAAACACCCATCTAAATACCCCCCACAGGAACAAACTTCCATCTAAATAACTCCCGCAGGAACAAACTCCCATCTAAATAACTCCCACAGGAACAAACTCCCATCTAAATAACTCCCACAGGAACAAACACCCATCTAAATAACTCCCACAGAAACAAACTCCCATCGAAATAACCCGCACAGGAACAAACTCCCATCTGAATAACTCCCACAGGAACAACCTCCCATCTAAATAACCCCCACAGGAACAATCTTCCATCTAAATAAACCCCACAGGAACAAAGTCCAATCTAAATAACCCCCACAGGAACAAACTCCCATCTAAATAACCCACACAGGAACAAACTCCCATCTCAATAACTCCCACAGGAACAAACCCCCATCTCAATAACCCACACAGGAACAAACTCCAATCTAAATAACTCCCACAGGAACAAACACCCACCTAAATAACTCCCACATTGACAAATCCCCATCTAAATACTCCCACAGGAACCAATTCCCATCAAAATTGCTCCCACAGGAACAAACTCCAATCTAAATAACTCCCACAGGAACAAACTCCCATCTAAATAACCCCCACAGGAACAAACTCCCATCTAAATAACACCCACAGGAACAAACTCCCATCTAAATAACCCCCACAGGAACAAACACCCATCTAAATAATCCCCACAGGAATAAGCTCCCATCCAAATAACCCCCACAGCAACAATCTCACATCTATATAATCCCCACAGGAACAAACTCCCATCTAAATAACACCCCCAGGAACAAACTCCCATCTTAGTAAACACCACAGGAAGAAGTTCCCATCTAAATAATCCCCCAGGAACAAACTCCCATCTAAATATCCCCGGGAACAAACTCCCATCTAAATAACTCCCACAGGAACAAACTCCCATCTAAATAATCCACAGGAACAAACTCCCATCTAAATAATCCACGGGAACAAACTCCCATCGAAATAAACCACACAGGAACAATCTCCAATCTAAATAACCCCCACGGGACAAACACCCATTTAAATAACCCACACAGGAACAAACTCCCATCTAAATAATCCCACAGGAACAAACTCCCATCTAAATACCCCCGGGAACAAACTGCCATCTAAATAACACACACAGGAACCAGCTCCCAATTAAATAATCCCCACAGGAGCAAACTCCCATCTAAATAATCCCCACAGGAACAAACTCCCATCTAAATACCCCCCACAGGAACAAACTCCCATCTAAATAACTCCCACAGGAACAAACTCCCATCAAATAACTCCCACAGGAATAAACTCCCATCTAAATAACTCCCACAGGAACAAACTCCCATCTAAATAACTCCCACAGGATCAAACTCCCATCTAAATAACTCCCATCTAAATAACTCCCACAGGAACAAACTCCCATCTAAATAACTCCCACAGGAACAAACTCCCATCTAAATACCCCCGGGAACAAACTCCCATCTAAATAACACACACAGGAACTGTCTCCCATCTCAATAATCCCCACAGGAACAAACTCCCATCTAAATAATCCCCACAGTAACAAACTCCCATCTAAATACCCCCCACGGGAACAAACTCCCATCTAAATAACTCCCACAGGAACAGTCACCCATCTAAATAATCCCCACAGGAACAAACTCCCATCTAAATACCCCCACAGGAACAAACTCCCATCTAAATAACTCCCACAGGAACAAACTCCCATCAAATAACTCCCACAGGAATAAACTCCCATCTAAATAACTCCCACAGGAACAAACTCCCATCTAAATAACTCCCACAGCATCAAACTCCCATCTAAATAACTCCCATCTAAATAACTCCCACAGGAACAAACTCCCATCTAAATAACTCCCACAGGAACAAACACCCATCTAAATAACTCCCACAGGAACAAACTCTAATCTAAATAACTCCCACAGGAACCATCTCCCATCTAAATAACCCCCACAGGAACAAACCCCCATCTAAATAACCCCCACAGGAACAAACTCCCATCTAAATAACCCCAACAGGAACAAAGTCCCATCTAAATAACCCCCACAGGAATAAACCCCCATCCAAATAACCCCCACAGGAACAAACTCCCATCTAAATAACCGCCACAGGAGCAAACACCCATCTAAATAACCCCCACAGGAACAAAGTCCCATCTAAATAACCCCCACAGCAACAAACTCCCATCTATATAATCCCCACAGCAACAAACTCCCATCTAAATAACCCCCCCCAGGAACAAACTCTTATCTTAGTAACCCCCACAGGAACAAGTTCCCATCTAAATAATCTCCCAGGAACAAACTCCCATCTAAATAACCCCTGGAACAAACTCCCATCTAAATAACCCCCACAGGAACAAACACCCATCTAAATACCCCCCACAGGAACAAACTTCCATCTAAATAACTCCCGCAGGAACAAACTCCCATCTAAATAACTCCCACAGGAACAAACTCCCATCTAAATACCCCCGGGAACAAACTCCCATCTAAATAACCCCCACAGGAACAAACACCCATCTAAATACCCCCCACAGGAACAAACTTCCATCTAAATAACTCCCACAGGAACAAACTCCCATCTAAATACCCCCGGGAACAAACTCCCATCTAAATAACTCCCACAGGAACAAACTCCCATCTAAATACCCCCGGGAACAAACTCCCATCTAAATAACCCCCACAGGAACAATCTCCCATCTAAATAATCCCCACAGGAACAAACTCCCATCTAAATACCACCCACAGGAACAATCTCCCATCTAAATAATCCCCACAGGAACAAACTCCCATCTAAATACCCCCCACAGGAACAAACTTCCATCTAAATAACTCCCGCAGGAACAAACTCCCATCTAAATAACTCCCACAGGAACAAACTCCCATCTAAATAACTCCCACAGGAACACACTCCCATCTAAATAACCCCCACAGGAAAAACCTCCCATCTAAATAACCCCCACAGGAACAAACCCCCATCTAAATAAACCCCACAGGAACAAATTCCCATCTAAATAACTCCCACAGGAACAAATTCCCATCGGCATAGCTCCCACAGGAACCAAGTCCAATCTAAATAACCCCCACAGGGACAAACACCCATTTAAATAACCCACACAGGAACAAACTCCCATCTAAATAATCCCACAGGAACAAACTCCCATCTAAATACCCCCGGGAACAAACTCACATCTAAATAACACACACAGGAACTATCTCCCATCTCAATAATCCCCACAGGAACAAACTCCCATCTAAATAATCCCCACAGGAACAAACCCCCATCTAAATACCCCCCACAGGAACAAACTCCCATCTAAATAACTCCCACAGGAACAAACTCCCATCAAATAACTCCCACAGGAATAAACCCCCATCCAAATAACTCCCACAGGAACAAACTCCCATCTAAATAACTCCCACAGGATCAAACTACCATCTAAATAACTCCCATCTTAATAACTCCCACAGGAACAAACTCCCATCTAAATAACTCCCACAGGAACAAACTCCCATCTAAATACCCCCGGGAACAAACTCACATCTAAATAACACACACAGGAACTATCTCCCATCTCAATAATCCCCACAGGAACAAACTCCCATCTAAATAATCCCCACAGGAACAAACTCCCATCTAAATACCCCTCACAGGAACAAACTCCCATCTAAATAACTCCCACAGGAACAATCACCCATCTAAATACTCCCCACAGGAACAAACTCCCATCTAAATACCCCCCACAGGAACAAACTCCCATCTAAATAACTCCCAAAGGAACAAACTCCCATCAAATAACTCCCACAGGAATAAACTCCCATCTAGATAACTCCCACAGGAACAAACTCCCATCTAAATAACTCCCACAGGATCAAACTCCCATCTAAATAACTCCCATCTAAATAACTCCCACAGGAACAAACTCCCATCTAAATAACTCCCACAGGAACCATCTCCCATCTAAATAACCCCCACAGGAACCATCTCCCATCTAAATAACCCCCACAGGAACAAACCCCCATCTAAATAACCCCCACAGGAACAAACTCCCATCTAAATAACCGCCACAGGAACAAACACCCATCTAAATAACCCCCACAGGAACAAAGTCCCATCTAAATAACCCCCACAGGAATAAACTCCCATCCAAATAACCCCCACAGCAACAAACTCCCATCTATATAATCCCCACAGCAACAAACTCCCATCTAAATAACCCCCCCAGGAACAAACTCTCATCTTAGTAACCCCCACAGGAACAAGTTCCCATCTAAATAATCTCCCAGGAACAAACTCCCATCTAAATATCCCCTGGAACAAACTCCCATCTAAATAACCCACACAGGAACAATCTCCCATCTAAATAATCCCCACAGGAACAAACTCCCATCTAAATACCCCCCACAGGAACAATCTCCTATCTAAATAATCCCCACAGGAACAAACACCCATCTAAATACCCCCCACAGGAACAAACTTCCATCTAAATAACTCCCGCAGGAACAAACTCCCATCTAAATAACTCCCACAGGAACAAACTCCCATCTAAATAACTCCCACAGGAACAAACACCCATCTAAATAACTCCCACAGAAACAAACTCCCATCGAAATAACCCGCACAGGAACAAACTCCCATCTGAATAACTCCCACAGTAACAACCTCCCATCTAAATAAACCCCACAGGAACAAATTCCCATCTAAATAACTCCCACAGGAACAAATTCCCATCAACATAGCTCCCACAGGAACAAAGTCCAATCTGAATAACCCCCACAGGAACAAACTCCCATCTAAATAACCCACACAGGAACAAACTCCCATCTCAATAACTCCCACAGGAACAAACCCCCATCTAAATAACCCACACAGGAACAAACTCCAATCTAAATAACTCCCACAGGAACAAACACCCACCTAAATAACTCCCACAGGGACAAATCCCCATCTAAATACTCCCACAGGAACCAATTCCCATCAAACCTGCTCCCACAGGAACAAACTCCAATCTAAATAACTCCCACAGGAACAAACTCCCATCTAAATAACCCCCACAGGAACAAACTCCCATCTAAATAACACCCACAGGAACAAATTCCCATCTAAATAACCCCCACAGGAACAAACACCCATCTAAATAATCCCCACAGGAATAAGCTCCCATCCAAATAACCCCCACAGCAACAATCTCACATCTATATAATCCCCACAGGAACAAACTCCCATCTAAATAACACCCCCAGGAACAAACTCCCATCTTAGTAAACACCACAGGAAGAAGTTCCCATCTAAATAATCCCCCAGGAACAAACTCCCATCTAAATATCCCCGGGAACAAACTCCCATCTAAATAACTCCCACAGGAACAAACTCCCATCTAAATAATCCACAGGAACAAACTCCCATCTAAATAATCCACGGGAACAAACTCCCATCGAAATAACCCACACAGGAACAATCTCCAATCTAAATAACCCCCACGGGACAAACACCCATTTAAATAACCCACACAGGAACAAACTCCCATCTAAATAATCCCACAGGAACAAACTCCCATCTAAATACCCCCGGGAACAAACTGCCATCTAAATAACACACACAGGAACCATCTCCCATTTTAATAATCCCCACAGGAGCAAACTCCCATCTAAATAATCCCCACAGGAACAAACTCCCATCTAAATACCCCCCACAGGAACAAACTCCCATCTAAATAACTCCCACAGGAACAAACTCCCATCAAATAACTCCCACAGGAATAAACTCCCATCTAAATAACTCCCACAGGAACAAACTCCCATCTAAATAACTCCCACCGGATCAAACTCCCATCTAAATAACTCCCATCTAAATAACTCCCACAGGAACAAACTCCCATCTAAATAACTCCCACAGGAACAAACTCCCATCTAAATACCCCCGGGAACAAACTCCCATCTAAATAACACACACAGGAACTGTCTCCCATCTCAATAATCCCCACAGGAACAAACTCCCATCTAAATAATCCCCACAGTAACAAACTCCCATCTAAATACCCCCCACGGGAACAAACTCCCATCTAAATAACTCCCACAGGAACAGTCACCCATCTAAATAATCCCCACAGGAACAAACTCCCATCTAAATACCCCCACAGGAACAAACTCCCATCTAAATAACTCCCACAGGAACAAACTCCCATCAAATAACTCCCACAGGAATAAACTCCCATCTAAATAACTCCCACTGGAACAAACTCCCAACTAAATAACTCCCACAGCATCAAACTCCCATCTAAATAACTCCCATCTAAATAACTCCCACAGGAACAAACTCCCATCTAAATAACTCCCACAGGAACAAACACCCATCTAAATAACTCCCACAGGAACAAACTCTAATCTAAATAACTCCCACAGGAACCATCTCCCATCTAAATAACCCCCACAGGAACAAACTCCCATCTAAATAACCCCCACAGGAACAAACTCCCATCTAAATAACCCCCACAGGAACAAAGTCCCATCTAAATAACCCCCACAGGAATAAACCCCCATCCAAATAACCCCCACAGGAACAAACTCCCATCTAAATAACCGCCACAGGAGCAAACACCCATCTAAATAACCCCCACAGGAACAAAGTCCCATCTAAATAACCCCCACAGGAATAAACCCCCATCCAAATAACCCCCACAGCAACAAACTCCCATCTATATAATCCCCACAGCAACAAACTCCCATCTAAATAACCCCCCCCCCAGGAACAAACTCTTATCTTAGTAACCCCCACAGGAACAAGTTCCCATCTAAATAATCTCCCAGGAACAAACTCCCATCTAAATAACCCCTGGAACAAACTCCCATCTAAATAACCCACACAGGAACAATCTCCCATCTAAATAATCCCCACAGGAACAAACTGCCATCTAAATACCCCCCACAGGAACAATCTCCTATCTAAATAATCCCCACAGGAACAAACACCCATCTAAATACCCCCCACAGGAACAAACTTCCATCTAAATAACTCCCGCAGGAACAAACTCCCATTTAAATAACTCCCACAGGAACAAACTCCCATCTAAATACCCCCGGGAACAAACTCCCATCTAAATAACACAAACAGGAACTATCTCCCATCTCAATAATCCCCACAGGAACAAGCTCCCATCTAAATAATCCCCACAGGAACAAACTCCCATCTAAATACCCCCCACAGGAACAAACTCCCATCTAAATAACTCCCACAGGAACAATCACCCATCTAAATAATCCCCACAGGAACAAACTCCCATCTAAATACCCCCACAGGAACAAACTCCCATCTAAATAACTCCCACAGGAACAAACTCCCATCAAATAACTCCCACAGGAATAAACTCCCATCTAAATAACTCCCACAGGAGCAAACTCCCATCGAAATTACTCCCACAGGATCAAACTCCCATCTAAATAACTCCCATCTAAATAACTCCCACAGGAACAAACTCCCATCTAAATAACTCCCACAGGAACAAACACCCATCTAAATAACTCCCACAGGAACAAACTCCCATCTAAATAACTCCCACAGGAACCATCTCCCATCTAAATAACCCCCACAGGAACAAACTCCCATCTAAATAACCCCCACAGGAACAAACACCCATCTAAATAACCGCCACAGGAGCAAACACCCATCTAAATAACCCCCACAGGAACAATGTCCCATCTAAATAACCCCCACAGGAATAAACCCCCATCCAAATAACCCCCACAGCAACAAACTCCCATCTATATAATCCCCACAGCAACAAACTCCCATCTAAATAACCCCCCCAGGAACAAACTCTCATCTTAGCAACCCCCACAGGAACAAGTTCCCATCTAAATAATCTCCCAGGATCAAACTCCCATCTAAATAACCCCTGGAACAAACTCCCATTTAAATAACCCACACAGGAACAATCTCCCATCTAAATAATTCCCACAGGAACAAACTCCCATCTAAATACCCCCCACAGGAACAATCTCCTATCTAAATAATCCCCACTGGAACAAACACCCATCTAAATACCCCCCACAGGAACAAACTTCCATCTAAATAACTCCCGCAGGAACAAACTCCCATCTAAATAACTCCCACAGGAACAAACTCCCATCTAAATAACTCCCACAGGAACAAACACCCATCTAAATAACTCCCACAGAAACAAACTCCCATCGAAATAAACCGCACAGGAACAAACTCCCATCTAAATAACTCCCACAGGAACAACCTCCCATCTAAATAACTCCCACAGGAACAACCTCCCATCTAAATACCCCCCACAGGAACAACCTCCCATCTAAATAACCCCCACAGGAACAAACTTCCATCTAAATAAACCCCACAGGAACAAATTCCCATCTAAATAACTCCCACAGGAACAAATTCCCATCAACATAGCTCCCACAGGAACAAAGTCCAATCTAAATAACCCCCACAGGAACAAACTCCCATCTAAATAACCCACACAGGAACAAACTCCCATCTCAATAACTCCCACAGGAACAAACTCCCATCTAAATAACCCACACAGGAACAAACTCCAATCTAAATAACTCCCACAGGAACAAACACCCACCTAAATAACCCCCACAGGAACAAATCCCCATCTAAATACTCCCACAGGAACCAATTCCCATCAAAATTGCTCCCACAGGAACAAACTCCAATCTAAATAACTCCCACAGGAACAAACTCCCATCTAAATAACCCCCACAGGAACAAACTCCCATCTAAATAACACCCACAGGAACAAACTCCCATCTAAATAACCGCCACAGGAATAAACACCCATCTAAATAATCCCCACAGGAATAAGCTCCCATCCAAATAACCCCCACAGCAACAATCTCCCATCTATATAATCCCCACAGGAACAAACTCCCATCTAAATAACACCCCCAGGAACAAACTCCCATCTTAGTAAACACCACAGGAACAAGTTCCCATCTAAATAATCCCCCAGGAACAAACTCCCATCTAAATATCCCCGGGAACAAACTCCCATCTAAATAACGCCGACAGGAACAAACTCCCATCTAAATAACTCCCACAGGAACCATCTCCCATCTAAATAACCCCCACAGGAACAAACTCCCATCTAAATAACCCCCGCAGGAACAAACTCCCATCTAAATAACCGCCACAGGAACAAACACCCATCTAAATAACCCCCACAGGAACAAAGTCCCATCTAAATAACCCCCACAGGAATAAACTCCCATCCAAATAACTCCCACAGCAACAAACTCCCATCTATATAATCCCCACAGCAACAAACTCCCATCTAAATAACCCCCCCAGGAACAAACTCTCATCTTAGTAACCTCCACAGGAACAAGTTCCCATCTAAATAATCTCCCAGGAACAAACTCCCATCTAAATACCCCCTGGAACAAACTCCCATCTAAATAACCCACACAGGAACAATCTCCCATCTAAATAATCCCCACAGGAACAAACTCCCATCTAAATACCTCCCACAGGAACAATCTCCTATCTAAATAATCCCCACAGGAACAAACTCCCATCTAAATACCCCCCACAGGAACAAACTTCCATCTAAATAACTCCCGCAGGAACAAACTCCCATCTAAATAACTCCAGCAGGAACAAACTCCCATCTAAATAACTCCCACAGAAACAAACTCCCATCGAAATAACCCGCACAGGAACAAACTCCCATCAAAATAACTCCCACAGGAACAACCTCCCATCTAAATAACCCCCACAGGAACAAATTCCCATCTAAATAACTCCCACAGGAACAGATTCCCATCAACATAGCTCCCACAGGAACAAAGTCAAATCTAAATAACTCCCACAGGAACAAACTCCCATCTAAATAACCCACACAGGAACAAACTCCAATCAAAATAACTCCCACAGGAACAAACTCCCACCTAAATAAACCCCACAGGAACAAATCCCCATCTAAATACTCCCACAGGAACCAATTTCCATCAAAATTGCTCCCACAGGAACAAACTCCAATCTAAATAACTCCCACAGGAACAAACTCCCATCTAAATAACCCCCACAGGAACAAACTCCCATCTAAATAACACCCACAGGAACAAACTCCCATCTAAATAGCCGCCACAGGAACAAACACCCATCTAAATAATCCCCACAGGAATAAACTCCCATCCAAATAACCCACACAGCAACAAACTCCGATCGATATAAACCCCACAGGAACAAACTCCCATCTAAATAACACCCCCAGGAACAAACTCCCATCTTAGTAAACACCACAGGAGCAAGTTCCCATCTAAATAATCCCCCAGGAACAAACTCCCATCTAAATACCCCCGGGAACAAACTCCCATCTAAATAACCCACACAGGAACAATCTCCCATCTACATAATCCCCACAGGAACAAACTCCCATCTAAATACCCCCCACAGGAACAAACTCCCATCTAAATAACTCCCACAGAAACAAACTCCCATCAAATAACTCCCACAGGAATAAACTCCCATCTAAATAACTCCCACAGGAACAAACTCCCATCTAAATAACTCCCACCGGATCAAACTCCCATCTAAATAACTCCCATCTAAATAACTCCCACAGGAACAAACTCCCATCTAAATAACTCCCACAGGAACAAACTCCCATCTAAATACCCCCGGGAACAAACTCCCATCTAAATAACACACACAGGAACTGTCTCCCATCTCAATAATCCCCACAGGAACAAACTCCCATCTAAATAATCCCCACAGGAACAAACTCCCATCTAAATACCCCCCACGGGAACAAACTCCCATCTAAATAACTCCCACAGGAACAGTCACCCATCTAAATAATCCCCACAGGAACAAACTCCCATCTAAATACCCCCACAGGAACAAACTCCCATCTAAATAACTCCCACAGGAACAAACTCCCATCAAATAACTCCCACAGGAATAAACTCCCATCTAAATAACTCCCACAGGAACAAACTCCCATCTAAATAACTCCCACAGCATCAAACTCCCATCTAAATAACTCCCATCTAAATAACTCCCACAGGAACAAACTCCCATCTAAATAACTCCCACAGAAACAAACACCCATCTAAATAACTCCCACAGGAACAAACTCTAATCTAAATAACTCCCACAGGAACCATCTCCCATCTAAATAACCCCCACAGGAACAAACTCCCATCTAAATAACCCCCACAGGAACAAACTCCCATCTAAATAACCCCCACAGGAACAAAGTCCCATCTAAATAACCCCCACAGGAATAAACCCCCATCCAAATAACCCCCACAGGAACAAACTCCCATCTAAATAACCGCCACAGGAGCAAACACCCATCTAAATAACCCCCACAGGAACAAACTCCCATCTAAATAACCCCCACAGGAACAAACTCCCATCTAAATAACCGCCACAGGAATAAACCCCCATCCAAATAACCCCCACAGCAACAAACTCCCATCTATATAATCCCCACAGCAACAAACTCCCATCTAAATAACCCCCCCCAGGAACAAACTCCTTTCTTAGTAACCCCCACAGGAACAAGTTCCCATCTAAATAATCTCCCAGGAACAAACTCCCATCTAAATAACCCCTGGAACAAACTCCCATCTAAATAACCCACACAGGAACAATCTCCCATCTAAATAATCCCCACAGGAACAAACTGCCATCTAAATACCCCCCACAGGAACAATCTCCTATCTAAATAATCCCCACAGGAACAAACACCCATCTAAATACCCCCCACAGGAACAAACTTCCATCTAAATAACTCCCGCAGGAACAAACTCCCATCTAAATAACTCCCACAGGAACAAACTCCCATCTAAATACCCCCGGGAACAAACTCCCATCTAAATAACACAAACAGGAACTATCTCCCATCTCAATAATCCCCACAGGAACAAACTCCCATCTAAATAATCCCCACAGGAACAAACTCCCATCTAAATACCCCCCACAGGAACAAACTCCCATCTAAATAACTCCCACAGGAACAATCACCCAT
This sequence comes from Heterodontus francisci, assembly GCF_036365525.1. Taxonomy (NCBI): domain Eukaryota; kingdom Metazoa; phylum Chordata; class Chondrichthyes; order Heterodontiformes; family Heterodontidae; genus Heterodontus; species Heterodontus francisci. The sequence continues at coordinate 183,294 of NW_027141623.1, read as the reverse complement.
CTAAATAATCCCCACAGGAACAAACTCCCATCTAAATACCCCCACAGGAACAAACTCCCATCTAAATAACTCCCACAGGAACAAACTCCCATCAAATAACTCCCACAGGAATAAACTCCCATCTAAATAACTCCCACAGGAGCAAACTCCCATCGAAATTACTCCCACAGGATCAAACTCCCATCTAAATAACTCCCATCTAAATAACTCCCACAGGAACAAACTCCCATCTAAATAACTCCCACAGGAACAAACACCCATCTACATAACTCCCACAGGAACAAACTCACATCTAAATAACTCCCACAGGAACCATCTCCCATCTAAATAACCCCCACAGGAACAAACTCCCATCTAAATAACACCCACAGGAACAAACACCCATCTAAATAACCCCCACAGGAACAAAGTCCCATCTAAATAACCCCCACAGGAATAAACCCCCATCCAAATAACCCCCACAGCAACAAACTCCCATCTATATAATCCCCACAGCAACAAACTCCCATCTAAATAACCCCCCCAGGAACAAACTCTCATCTTAGCAACCCCCACAGGAACAAGTTCCCATCTAAATAATCTCCCAGGATCAAACTCCCATCTAAATAACCCCTGGAACAAACTCCCATTTAAATAACCCACACAGGAACAATCTCCCATCTAAATAATCCCCACAGGAACAAACTCCCATCTAAATACCCCCCACAGGAACAATCTCCTATCTAAATAATCCCCACTGGAACAAACACCCATCTAAATACCCCCCACAGGAACAAACTTCCATCTAAATAACTCCCACAGGAACAAACTCCCATCTAAATAACTCCCACAGGAACAAACTCCCATCTAAATAACTCCCACAGGAACAAACACCCATCTAAATAACTCCCACAGAAACAAACTCCCATCGAAATAAACCGCACAGGAACAAACTCCCATCTAAATAACTCCCACAGGAACAACCTCCCATCTAAATAACTCCCACAGGAACAACCTCCCATCTAAATACCCCCCACAGGAACAAACTCCCATCTAAATAACTCCCACAGGAACAACCTCCCATCTAAATAACCCCCACAGGAACAAACTTCCATCTAAATAAACCCCACAGGAACAAATTCCCATCTAAATAACTCCCACAGGAACAAATTCCCATCTAAATAACTCCCACAGGAACAACCTCCCATCTAAATAACCCCCACAGGAACAAACTTCCATCTAAATAAACCCCACAGGAACAAATTCCCATCTAAATAACTCCCACAGGAACAAAGTCCAATCTAAATAACCCCCACAGGAACAAACTCCCATCTAAATAACCCACACAGGAACAAACTCCCATCTCAATAACTCCCACAGGAACAAACTCCCATCTAAATAACCCACACAGGAACAAACGCCAATCTAAATAACCCCCACAGGAACAAATCCCCATCTAAATACTCCCACAGGAACCAATTCCCATCAAAATTGCTCCCACAGGAACAAACTCCAATCTAAATAACTCCCACAGGAACAAACTCCCATCTAAATAACCCCCACAGGAACAAACTCCCATCTAAATAACACCCACAGGAACAAACTCCCATCTAAATAACCGCCACAGGAATAAACACCCATCTAAATAATCCTCACAGGAATAAGCTCCCATCCAAATAACCCCCACAGCAACAATCTCCCATCTATATAATCCCCACAGGAACAAACTCCCATCTAAATAACACCCCCAGGAACAAACTCCCATCTTAGTAAACACCACAGGAACAAACACCCACCTAAATAATCCCCCAGGAACAAACTCCCATCTAAATATCCCCGGGAACAAACTCCCATCTAAATAACGCCCACAGGAACAAACTCCCATCTAAATAACTCCCACAGGAACCATCTCCCATCTAAATAACCCCCACAGGAACAAACTCCCATCTAAATAACCCCCGCAGGAACAAAATCCCATCTAAATAACCGCCACAGGAACAAACACCCATCTAAATAACCCCCACAGGAACAAAGTCCCATCTAAATAACCCCCACAGGAATAAACTCCCATCCAAATAACTCCCACAGCAACAAACTCCCATCTATATAATCCCCACAGCAACAAACTCCCATCTAAATAACCCCCCCCTCCCCCCCGCCAGGAACAAACTCTCATCTTAGTAACCTCCACAGGAACAAGTTCCCATCTAAATAATCTCCCAGGAACAAACTCCCATCTAAATACCCCCTGGAACAAACTCCCATCTAAATAACCCACACAGGAACAATCTCCCATCTAAATAATCCCCACAGGAACAAACTCCCATCTAAATACCACCCACAGGAACAATCTCCTATCTAAATAATCCCCACAGGAACAATCTCCCATCTAAATACCCCCCACAGGAACAAACTTCCATCTAAATAACTCCCGCAGGAACAAACTCCCATCTAAATAACTCCAGCAGGAACAAACTCCCATCTAAATAACTCCCACAGGAACAAACTCCCATCGAAATAACCCGCACAGGAACAAACTCCCATCAAAATAACTCCCACAGGAACAACCTCCCATCTAAATAACCCCCACAGGTACAAATCCCCATCTAAATACTCCCACAGGAACCAATTTCCATCAAAATTGCTCCCACAGGAACAAACTCCAATCTAAATAACTCCCACAGGAACAAACTCCCATCTAAATAACCCCCACAGGAACAAACTCCCATCTAAATAACACCCACAGGAACAAACTCCCATCTAAATAGCCGCCACAGGAACAAACACCCATCTAAATAATCCCCACAGGAATAAACTCCCATCCAAATAACCCACACAGCAACAAACTCCCATCGATATAATCCCCACAGGAACAAACTCCCATCTAAATAACACCCCCAGGAACAAACTCCCATCTTAGTAAACACCACAGGAGCAAGTTCCCATCTAAATAATCCCCCAGGAACAAACTCCCATCTAAATACCCCCGGGAACAAACTCCCATCTAAATAACCCACACAGGAACAATCTCCCATCTACATAATCCCCACAGGAACAAACTCCCATCTAAATACCACCCACATGAACAATCTCACATCTAAATAATCCCCACAGGAACAAACTCCCATCTAAATACCCCCCACAGGAACAGACTCCCATCTAAATAACTCCCACAGGAACAACCTCCCATCTAAATAACCACCACAGGAATAAACCCCCATCTAAATAAACCCCACAGGAACAAATTCCCATCTAAATAACGCCCACAGGAACAAATTCCCATCAACATAGCTCCCACAGGAACAAAGTCCAATCGAAATAACCCCCACAGGGACAAACACCCATTTAAATAACCCACAAGAACAAACTCCCATCTCAATAACTCCCACAGGAACAAACTCCCATCTAAATAACCCCCACAGGAACAAACTCCCATCTAAATAACTCCCACAGGAACAAACTCCCATCTAAATAACACCGCACAGGAACACATTCCCATCTAAATACTCCCACAGGAACCAATTCCCTTCAAAATTGCTCCCACAGGAACAAACTCCCATCTAAATAACTCCCACAGGATCAAACTCCCATCTAAATAACTCCCATCTAAATAACTCCCACAGGAACAAACTCCCATCTAAATAACTCCCACAGGAACAAACTCCCATCTAAATAACTCCCACAGGAACCATCTCCCATCTAAATAACCCCCACAGGAACAAACTCCCATCTAAATAACCCCCACAGGAACAAACACCCATCTAAATAACCCCCACAGGAACAAAGTCCCATCTAAATAACCCCCACAGGAATAAACTCCCATCCAAATAACCCCCACAGCAACAAACTCCCATCTATATAATCCCCACTGCAACAAACTCCCATCTAAATAACCCCCCCAGGAACAAACTCTCATCTTAGTATCCCCCACAGGAACAAGTTCCCATCTAAATAATCTCCCAGGAACAAACTCCCATCTAAATACCCCCTGGAACAAACTCCCATCCAAATAACCCACACAGGAACAATCTCCCATCTAAATAATCCCCACAGGAACAAACTCCCATCTAAATACCCCCCACAGGAACAATCTCCGATCTAAATAATCCCCACAGGAACAAACTCCCATCTAAATACCCCCCACAGGAACAAACTTCCATCTAAATAACTCCCGCAGGAACAAACTCCCATCTAAATAACTCCCACAGGAACAAACTCCCATCTAAATAACTCCCACAGAAACAAACTCCCATCTAAATAACGCGCACAGGAACAAACTCCCATCTAAATAACTGCCACAGGAACAACCTCCCATCTAAGTAACCCCCCACAGGAACAAACTCCCATCTAAATAAACCCCACAGGAACAAATTCCCATCTAAATAACTCCCACAGGAAGAAACTCCCATCCAAATAACCCACACAGGAACAAACTCCCATCTCAATACCTCCCACAGGAACAAACACCCATCTAAATAACCCACACAGGAACAAACTCCAATCTAAATAACTCCCACAGGAACAAACTCCCATCTAAATAACCCCCACAGGAACAAATCCCCATCTAAATACTCCCACAGGAACCAATTCCCATCAAAATTGCTCCCACAGGAACAAACTCCAATCTAAATAACTCCCACAGGAACAAACTCCCATCTAAATAACCCCTACAGGAACAAACTCCCATCTAAATAACACCCACAGTAACAAACTCCCATCTTAATAACCGCCACAGGAACAAACACCCATCTAAATAACCCCCACAGGAATAAACTCACATCCAAATAACCCCCACAGCAACAAACTCACATCTGTATAATCCCCACAGGAACAAACTCCCATCTAAATAATCCCCCAGGAACAAACTCCCATCTAAATACCCCCGGGAACAAACTCCCATCTAAATAACCCACACAGGAACAATCACCCATCTAAATAATCCCCACAGGAACAAACTCCCATCTAAATACCCCCCACAGGAACAATCTCCCATCTAAATAATCCCCACAGGAACAAACTCCCATCTAAATGCCCCCCACAGGAACAAACCTCCGTCTAAACAACTCCCGCAGGAACAAACTCCCATCTAAATAACTCCCACAGGAACAAACTCCCATCTAAATAACTCCCACAGGAACAAACTCCCATCTAAATAACCCCCACAGGAACAAGCTCCCATCTAAATAACTCCCACAGGAACAACCTCCCATCTAAATAACCCCCACAGGAACAAACTCCCATCTAAATAAACCCCACAGGAACAAATTCCCATCTAAATAACTCCCACAGGAACAAATTCCCAACAACATAGCTCCCACAGGAACAAAGTCCAATCGAAATAACCCCCACAGGAACAAACTCCCAGCTAAATAACTCCCACAGGATCAAACTCCCATCTAAATAACTCCCATCTAAATAACTCCCACAGGAACAAACTCCCATCTAAATAACTCCCACAGGAACAAACTCCCATCTAAATAACTCCCACAGGAACCATCTCCCATCTAAATAACCCCCACAGGAACAAACTCCCATCTAAATAACCCCCACAGGAACAAACACCCATCTAAATAACCCCCACAGGAACAAAGTCCCATCTAAATAACCCCCACAGGAATAAACTCCCATCCAAATAACCCCCACAGCAACAAACTCCCATCTATATAATCCCCACTGCAACAAACTCCCATCTAAATAACCCCCCCAGGAACAAACTCTCATCTTAGTATCCCCCACAGGAACATGTTCCCATCTAAATAATCTCCCAGGAACAAACTCCCATCTAAATACCCCCTGGAACAAACTCCCATCCAAATAACCCACACAGGAACAATCTCCCATCTAAATAATCCCCACAGGAACAAACTCCCATCTAAATACCCCCCACAGGAACAATCTCCGATCTAAATAATCCCCACAGGAACAAACTCCCATCTAAATACCCCCCACAGGAACAAACTTCCATCTAAATAACTCCCGCAGGAACAAACTCCCATCTAAATAACTCCCACAGGAACAAACTCCCATCTAAATAACTCCCACAGAAACAAACTCCCATCTAAATAACGCGCACAGGAACAAACTCCCATCTAAATAACTGCCACAGGAACAACCTCCCATCTAAGTAACCCCCCACAGGAACAAACTCCCATCTAAATAAACCCCACAGGAACAAATTCCCATCTAAATAACTCCCACAGGAACAAACTCCCATCCAAATAACCCACACAGGAACAAACTCCCATCTCAATAACTCCCACAGGAACAAACACCCATCTAAATAACCCACACAGGAACAAACTCCAATCTAAATAACTCCCACAGGAACAAACTCCCATCTAAATAACCCCCACAGGAACAAATCCCCATCTAAATACTCCCACAGGAACCAATTCCCATCAAAATTGCTCCCACAGGAACAAACTCCAATCTAAATAACTCCCACAGGAACAAACTCCCATCTAAATAAACCCCACAGGAACAAACTCCCATCTAAATAACACCCACAGTAACAAACTCCCATCTTAATAACCGCCACAGGAACAAACACCCATCCAAATAACCCCCACAGCAACAAACTCACATCTGTATAATCCCCACAGGAACAAACTCCCATCTAAATAATCCCCCAGGAACAAACTCCCATCTAAATACCCCCGGGAACAAACTCCCATCTAAACAACCCACACAGGAACAATCACCCATCTAAATAATCCCCACAGGAACAAACTCCCATCTAAATACCCCCCACAGGAACAATCTCCCATCTAAATAATCCCCACAGGAACAAACTCCCATCTAAATGCCCCCCACAGGAACAAACCTCCGTCTAAACAACTCCCGCAGGAACAAACTCCCATCTAAATAACTCCCACAGGAACAATCTCCCATCTAAATAACTCCCACAGGAACAAACTCCCATCTAAATAACCCCCACAGGAACAAGCTCCCATCTAAATAACTCCCACAGGAACAACCTCCCATCTAAATAACCCCCACAGGAACAAACTCCCATCTAAATAAACCCCACAGGAACAAATTCCCATCTAAAGTACTCCCACAGGAACAAATTCCCATCAACATAGCTCCCACAGGAACAAAGTCCAATCGAAATAACCCCCACAGGGACAAACACCCATTTAAATAACCCACACAGGAACAAACTCCCATCTCAATAACTCCCACAGGAACAAACTCCCATCTAAATAACCCACACAGGAACAAACTCCAATCTAAATAACTCCCACAGGAACAAACTCCCATCTAAATAACCCCCACAGGAACCAATTCCCATCAAAATTGCTCCCACAGGAACAAACTCCAATCTAAATAACCACCACATGAACAAACTCCCATCTTAATACCCCCGGGAACAAACTCCCATCCAAATACCCCCGGGAACAAACTCCCATCTAAATGACCCCCACAGGAACAAACTCCCATCTAAATACCCCCGGGAACAAACTCCCATCTAAATAGCCCCCACAGGAACAATCTCACATCTAAATAATCCCCACAGGAACAAACTCACATCTAAATAACACCCAGAGGAACAAACTCCCATCTAAATACCCCCGGGAACAAACTCCCATCCAAATACCCCCGGGAACAAACTCCCATCTAAATGACCCCCACAGGAACAAACTCCCATCTAAATAACCCCCACAGGAACAAACTCCCATCTAAATAACTCCCACAGGAATAAACTCCCATCTAAATAACCCACGCGAACAAACTCCCATCTAAATAACACACGGGAACAAACTCCCATCTTAGTAACCCCCACAGGAACAAATTCCCATCTAAATGATCCCCCAGGAACAAACACCCATCTTGGTAACCCCCACAGGAAAAAATTCCCATCGATAAACCCCCGGGAAAAACTCCCATCTAAATAACCCCCACAGGAACAAACTCCCGTCTACATACCCGCCACAGGAACAAACTCCCATCCAAATAACCCCCACAGGAACAAACTCCCATCTAAATAATCCACGGGAACTAACTCCCATCTAAGTAACATCCACAGGAACAAACTCCCATCTATATAACCCCTACAGGAACAAACTCCCATCGAAATAGCACCCACGGGAACAAACTCCCATCTAAATAACCTCCACAGGAACAAACACCCATTTAAATAACACCCACAGGAACAAACTCCCATCGAAATAACCCACGGGAACAAACTCCCATCTAAATCACTCCCACAGGAACAAACTCCGATCTAAATAAACCCCAGAGGTACAAATTCCCATCTATTTCCACCCCCCCCCCCGCAAATCTAGTCCCCCTCCCCTGCAATTTTCCCCCCCTCAATTTCCCAATCCCCCCCGCCCCTCCCCCGCCTGCAAAATGTCCTCCAAACGCAATTTATATCCACAATGTAAATTTTATCCCCTGCAATATTCCCCCCGGAAAACATTCGCCTTTTGTACAGACCCCCACCCAATCTAAATAATCCTCATCTACAGACCCCTATCTGATATCACCTGTTAACTGACCCCCATCTAATACCCTCACTATCAACAGACCCAGGAACAGACCCCCATCTAATTATCCCCATCCCCCTGTTGCAAGACAACCCATCTAGATACCCTCCCCCCAGGACCGAGTCCCATCTAGATACCCCCCCCAGGAAGGACTCCCATCTAGATACCCCCCCCCGGCACAGACCCCCATCTAAATACCCCCGGGGAAAGACCCACATCTAACTACCATCTAAATATGCAGAGACAGAAAGAAGTGGAGGGGCAGAGAAACAAAGTAAGATGTGTTCACAGAATGGAGAGGGGTGTCCCGGGACAGGTCGGAGGGAAATGCAGAGATAATCTTGCAGGAAAGGAGGAGTAGAGATGAAAAGATTCAGGGATTTGGAAGTGAGTGAGAGAAGAAATGGACTGAGAGAGAGACAGATAAAGATGCAGAGAGTTGCAGAAATAGAGTGACAATGGAAACCTGTGAGACTCTAGAGAGGGGCAGAGACAGAAAGGATGTTGAGAGATACAGAGACAGGGATTTAAAGATGTGAAGAAACAGAGTTCGGAACAAAGAGGAAGGTACAGGGAGCAAGTTGCAGCAAGAGATGGAGAGAGGGAAATCTACGGGATTACATTGACTGTTCTGGAGCAGCAATTCCCAAACTATTCCCTTTGGAGCACCATCCAGCCCCCTCCCTTGTGGTAAAAAAATCCACAGACCCCCGAAAACACAAAATCAAAAGACAGCGGATGCTGGAAATCTGAAATAAAAACCTTTGTTTTTCTATCAGCCCCGAAATGACACAGTCTTCTTTTCTGGATCTAGAAATTAATTTGACAATGACAAATATATTTTTATTATTACTTTCTCTCTCCGGTTAAAGCTCTTGTCGGAGAATTCCACGTGGCCAAAAGATTCTCCCTCTGCATCATCACAGCTGCAGCTTCCGAAAAGATTCTCCTTGGGAATAAGAGAAATAAAATTGATTCAAACAAAGCAAAGCATTTTTGCACAGAAATAAAACACAGCGAGAGCCCAGGACCCTCTCTCAAACTCACTGACATAAAACAATCTCTCAGTGACTTACAAACACATCCCCTGACACAGAGCCAGAGACTGGGAAGTGTAGATGTGTTTACCCTGTCATTTCCTGCTCTCTCTCTCTCTCTATCTCTCTCTGTGTCTCTCGACATCTGTTTCTGCCTCATTGTAAAAACATACAAACACTGGAGACCCCCATCCCCTCTGCTGTAGAAGGATAGAGAGAGAAATCCACATTCCCATCCCTGAACAACTGAATTCAAATGGTCCCCCGGTGTTTCATTTCACTGTCAAATTCAGCCCACAGCCTAAAACACCAGCATTATTCGGGAATGAGAACAAGCCTTTACAAACCTTCACATTTCACCCATTTCATTGCTGATTCACAGAAGTATTTGACACTCAATGAATCAATTTTTAAAGTGCTCGTCACTGTTGCAATGTTGGAAATGCTGCAGGTCATTGGTACACAGCAAGATCCCACAAGCAGCAGTCTGATAACAGCCTGCAAGCTGAGCACAGCAAGATCCCAGCAATGGTGATACTTCAACCAAGGTTTGAGTGTGGATTTCTCTCTCTCTCTCTGTCTTTCTCCATCTTTCTCTGCCTTTGCTCCCTCACCCACACTCCGCATCATTCTCTCTCTCTGTTTAACCTGCCACCTCCAGCTGTTTCTCACTCTCCCTCTTTTTCTCTCCATCTGTGTCTGCCTCGGTGTTGCAATGCAGGAATTGATGAAGGGAATGTTTGCACAGCAGGATCCCACAATGCGATCAGAGCCAGATATCCGAAAACAGTCCTCAGAAAATGCTAAACTCCATCTTTAAACATATTACAAACCTGTATACAGCTTCATGTTCCCCTCAGGAGCTGTTGACACTCAATGAATAAAATTTTAAAGTGGGCCTCAATGTGCCCCCCCGCAATTTCCACCCCCCCCCCCCGGCAATTTCCACCCCACCCCCGGCAATTTCCCCCCCCGCGGCAATTTCACCCCCCCCCCGCAATATAACACCCCCCCGCAATTTAACCCCCCCCCCCGGCAATTTCCACCCCCCCCGGCAATTTCCACCCCCCGGCAATTTCACCCCCCCCCGCAATTTCCCCCCCCCGCAATTTCCCCCCCCCGCAATTTCCCCCCCCGCAATTCCCCCCTGCAATTTCCCCCCACCCGCAATTTCCCCCCCCGCAATTCCCCCCCCGCAATTTCCCCCCCCCCGCAATTTCCCCCCCCACAATTTCCCCCCCGCAATTCCCCCCCCGCAATTCCCCCCCCGCAATTTCCCCCCGCGCAATTCCCCCCCCGCATTTCCCCCCCCCGCATTTCCCCCCCCCGCAATTTCCCCCGCCCCGCAATTTCCACCCCCCCGCAATTCCCCCCCCCCGCAATTTCCCCCCCCCGCAATTTCCCCCCCCCCGCAATTTCACCCACACACGCCCGCCTGCAAAATTCCTCCAACCGCAATATATCCACTATATAAATTTTATCCCCTGCAATATTTCTCCCCCCCCACCCCGGATAACATTCCCCTTTTGTACAGACCCCCACCCAATCTAAATAATCCTGATCTACAGACCCCTATCTGATATCTCAAGTTAACTGACCCCCATCAAATACCCTCACTATCACCAGACCCAGGAACAGACCCCATCTAATTATCCGTATCCCCCTGTTACAACACAATCCATCTAGATATCCCCCCCCCCCACAGGACCGAGTCCCATCTAGATATCCCCCCCCAGGACCGTGTCCCATCTAGATACCCCCCCAGGAACAGACTCCCATCTAGATACCTCCCCCCCAGGACAGAGTCCCATCCAGATACCCCCCCCAGGAACAGACTCCCATCTAGATACCCCCCCAGGACCGAGTCCCATCTAGATGCCCCCCCGCAGGAACAGTCTCCCATCTAGATACCCCCCAGGACCGAGTCCCATCTAGATAACCCCCAGGACCGTGTCTCATCTAGATACCTCCCCAGGACCGAGTCCCATCTCGATAACCCCCGACAGGAACAGACTCCCATCTAAATATCCCCCCCAGGAACAGACTCCCATCTAAATATCCCCCCCCAGGAACAGAACCCCATCTAATTATCCCCTTCCCCCTCCCCCCCCCCAGGACCAAGTCCCATATAGATACCTCCCCAGGAACAGACTCCCATCTAGATATCCCCCCAGGACTGATTCCCATCTAAATATCCCCCCAGGAACAGACTCCCATCTAAATACCCCGCCAATAACAGACCCCCATCTGGATACCTCCCTGGGGACAGACCCCCATCTAGGTACCTCCCCAGGAACAGACTCCCATCTAGATAGCCCCCCAGGACCGAGTCCCATCTAAATATCCCCCCAGGAACAGACTCCCATCTAAATACCCCGCCAATAACAGACTCCCATCTGGATACCCCCCCGGGGACAGACCCCCATCTAAATACATACCAAGATACAGACCGCCATCGAAATACATCCCCGGGGACAGACCGCCATCGAAATACATCCCCGGGGACAGACCCCGATCTAAATACATGCCCGGGAACAGACCCCCATCTAAATACCGCACCTGGGGACAGACCCCCATCTAAATACCGCACCCGGGGACAGACCCCCATCTAAATACATGCCCGGGGACAGACCCCGATCTAAATACATCCCCGAGGACAGACCCCCATCCAGATATCCCACCCGGGGACAGACCCCCATCTAATTATACCCTTATAATACCCCTGTTACAAATACCTGACGGGAACAGACCCTCATCTAAATACATCCCCGGGGACAGACTACTATTTCGATAGCCCACCCAGGGACATACCCCAACTAAATAAAACCCCGGGGATAGACCCCCATCTAAATACATCCCCGGGGACAGATCCCTATTTAGATAGCCCACCCGGGGACATACCTCCAACTAAATAAAACCCCGGGGACAGACCCACATCTAAATACAGACCCCCATCTAAATAAATCCCCGGGGACAGACCCCTATTTAGATAGCCCACCCGGGGACATACCCCTAACTAAATAAAACCCCGGGGACAGACCCCCATCTAAATACATCCCCGGGGACAGACCCCTATTTAGATAGCCCACCCGGGGACAGACCCCCAACTAAATAAAACCCCGGGGACAGACCCCCATCTAAATACAGACCCCCATCTAAATAAATCCCCGGGGACAGACCCCTATTTAGATAGCCCACCCGGGGACAGACCCCCATCTAAATAAATCCCCAGTGACAGACCCCCATCCAAAAACAGACCCCCATCTAAATACATCCCCGGGGACAGACCCCCATCTAAATACATCCCCGGGGACAGACCCCTATATAGATAGCCCACCCGGGGACAGACCCCCATCTAATTATACCCTTATAATACCCCTGTTACAAATACCCCCCGGGAACAGAACCCCATCTAAATACTAACCCCGGGGACAGAGCCCCATCTAAATACTAACCCCGGGGACAGACCCCATCTAAATACTAACCCCGGGGACAGACCCCCATCTAAATACCCCTCCTGGGACAGACCCCCATCTAAATACCATCTGAATATGCAGAGACAGAAAGAGGTGGAGGGGCAGAGATACAAAGTAAGATGTGTTCACAGAGTAGAGAGGGGTGTCCCGGGACAGGTGGGAGGGAAATGCAGAGATAATCTTGCAGGAAAGGAGGAGCAGAGATGGAAAGATTCAGGGATTTGGAAGTGAGTGAGAGAAGAAATGGACTGAGAGAGAGACAGATAAAGATACAGAGAGTTGCAGAAAGAGAGTGACAATGGAAACTTGTGAGACTCCGGAGAGAGGCAAAGATAGAAACGATGTTGAGAGATACAGAGACAGGGATTTAAAGATGTGAAGAAACAGAGTTAGGAACAAAGAGGAAGGTGCAGGGAACAAGTTGCAGCAAGAGATGGAGAGGGAAATCTACGGGATTACATTGACTGTTCTGGAGCAGCGATTCCCAAACTATTCCCTTCAGAGCACCATCCAGCCCCCTCCCTTGTGGTTAAAATAAAATCGACAGACCCCCGAAAACACAAAATCAAAAGACAGCGGATGCTGGAAATCTGAAATAAAAACTGTTCTGGAAATACTGAGCATTTCCAGCACTTTGTTTTTCTATCAGTCCCGAAATCACACAGTCTTCTTTTCTGGATCTAGAAATTAATTTGACAATGACAAATATATTTTTATTATTACTTTCCCTCTCCGGTTAAAGCTGTTGTCGAAGAATTCCACGTGGCCAAAAGATTCTCCCTCTGCATCATCACAGCTGCAGCTTCCGAAAAGATTCTCCTTGGGAATAAGAGAAATAAAATTGATTCAAACAAAGCAAAGCATTTTTGAACAGAAATAAAACACAGCGAGAGCCCAGGACCCTCTCTCAAACTCACTGATATAAAACAATCTCTCAGTGACTTACAAACACATCCCCTGACACAGAGCCAGAGACTGGGAAGTGTAGATGTGTTTACCCTGTCATTTCCTGCTGTCTCTCTCTCCCTCTCTCTATTTCTCTGTGTGTCTCTCTCCATCTGTTTCTGACTCATTGTAAAAGCAGACAAACACTGGAGACCCCCATCCCCTCTGCTGTAGAAGGATAGAGAGAGAAATCCACATTCCCATCCCTGAAAATCTGAATTCAAATTGTCCCCCGGTGTTTCATTTCACTGTCAAATTCAGCCCACAGCCTAAAACACCAGCAATATTCGGGAATGAGAACAAGCCTTTACAAACCTTCACATTTCACCCATTTCATTGCTGATTCACAGAAGTATTTGACACTCAATGAATCAATTTTAAAGTTGTCGGCACTGTTGCAACGTTGGAAATGCTGTCGGCCATTGATGCACAGCAAGATCCCACAAGCAGAAGTGTGCTTGCAGCCGGCTACCCCTCTCTCCCCCCTCTGATTCCCTCACTCTCCTGAATCTCTCTCCCTCCTGTTACTCTCATTCAGAGAGACAGATGGAGAGAGAGAGAGAAATTCACGTCACTGCCCAAAACACCAGCATTATTTGGGAATTATACTGGCTTCAAGCTCCGCACTTAAATTCCAGGACTTCAGGAGAGCTTCACACACAATGAATTCACTTCTAAAATGCAGTCACTGTTACAATGCAGGGAATTCTGCAGGCAAGCCGTGCACAGCAACATCCCTGCAATGGTGACACTTCAAAATTCAGTTTCCCAAGATTTTGAGTGTGGATTTCTCTCTCTGTCTTTATCCATCTTTCTCTGCCTTCCCTCTCTCATCCAGACTCCTCCTGTCTCTCTCTCTCTCTCTCTGTTTAACCTGCCCCCTCCAGCTGTTTCTCACTCTCCCTCTTTTTCTCTCCATCTGTTTCTGCCTCAGTGTTGCAATGTAAGAATTTATGCAGGGAATGTATGCACAGCAGGATCCCACAATGTGATCATAGCCAGATATCCCATCACAGTCCTCTGAAAATGCTGAACTCCATCTTTAAACTTTTCACAAGCCTTTATACAGCTTCACGTTCAGCTCTTGTAATTATTGGCCCTCAGGAGCAGTTGAGAATCAATGAACTAATTTTTAAAGTGGTCCTCACTGTTGCAATGCAGGAAACATGTAGGCAATCTGTGCACAGCAAGATCCCAAAGGCAACAATATGCTCATATGTAGATAATCTGTTTTCAGTGACCTAAGTTTCGAGATCCCAGAGGGAGGGACATTCCTGCAGTTTGAAAATCTCAAACACCCCTCTCCCTGTCTTTCTCCTGCTCCCTGCCCCCTGCACCCCTTCCACATCTGTTTCTTTTTCTCTCGATCTGGGATTTAATCTAGATTGAAACGTCCGCTGAAATGTTTCTGTCACCGTTTAAAATAACCACACGTCCCATTCGATTCATAGAGAGATACAGCACTAAAACAGGCCCTTCGGCCCAACGCTGACCATCAGCCACCCATTTATGCTATTCCTACATTCATGCCATTTTTTCCCCCTCTCACATCCCCACCTTCCCTCAATTCTCCGACCACCTACCTACACGAGGGGCAATTTTTATAATGGCCAATTTACCTATCAACCCGCAAGTCTTTGACATGTGGCAGGAAACCAGAGCACCCGGAGGAAACCCACACGGAGAACTTGCAAACTCCGCACAGGCAGTACCCAGAACCCAACCTGGGTTGCTGGAGCTGTGAGGCTGCGGTACTAACCACTTAGCCGCTGTCGGAAAGTCCCTCCCTCTGCGATCCCGAAACTTACATCACTGAAAACACATTATCTGCATATTATCATATTGCTGCCTGTGGGATCTTGCTGTGCACACATTGCGGCACCTATTGATTAATGGTTAAAATAGAGAAAATGAAGGGGAGAGAAAAGCAGAGGAAGATGGAGAGTAAACAGAGAGAAATCCACAATCTGACCCTCAGGAAGCTGAATTTTAAAGTGTCCTCATTGTTGTGCAGGAAATGCATAAGGGCACGAGATGCACAGCAAGATCCCACAAGCTGCAATGTGATAATAGCTAGATTTCAGTCCCCAGAAAGGGCAAAACTCCCTCTTTAAACTGGGAACAAGCTGCTGATTCTGTCTCACCATTTCAAATAACGACAAATCACATTGCTGTGTGTGGCGTGTTTTTTTATTTATTAAAGGTTTAATTGGAGAAGGAGAGTGTGAAACCGAGACAGAGAAGAGAAAGCATGGGGTGAGATAGAGACACAGGGAAAGAATGTGGAGACAGAGAGAAAGCTCAGACCTGCAGTAAAATGAATTAAAATGGGCACCGTGCATCTTATTTCACTGTTAGCTTCCTCGCATTGACCAAAACACCAGGAAACCTCACAGACAGGGCTGGAAGGAGCAAGGGGCAAATGGGACTCCCTCCTGTGGCTGCTCCTTTAACCCCAGGCTTTCTATCTGTATAAAACACCAGGAGCCCCAATCCAACATTAAATGGTTAACCCAGGGCCACAGAGAGGAAATTAAACCTCAGGCTAATAAACAGACACAACTCACGTGGGCCCTTTGGTTGCAGCCTGTGGACAAGGCCTCTGTCCGTCCCCTCTGGAGGAAGCTCCTGTCCAAAGATTCCTCGTCCCAAACTTTCCCTCTTTTCACCCTCACCGTGCAGTTTTCAGAAAGAAATTTCCTCAGGCAAGAGGGAGGGAGAGAAAATTGATGAAAAGGCATTGTTAAACAAAAAGCACAGCAAGAGCCCAGGAATTGCCCTCGGTTACACAGACACTCTCTCAGCATCACCCAAATACAAACAAATCACAGTTAATAAACCAGAGGATAAAAGGATTGTGACAGCAACTTCCACCTCTGTGTGTGTGTGTGTGTGTGTGTCTGTCTGTCTCTGTATCTCTCTCTCCCCTGTCTCTGTATCTCTCTCTGTTCCTGTCACATTCGTCCCCTGTCTCTCTTTCTCTTTGTCCATATCTGTTTTTGTCCCTCTATCTCATATGTAATGTTGACCGAAAATAGCAGTGAAATATTTCTGTCTCACCATTGAAAACAACAACAAATGACACAGCTGTGTGTGTTTTTAACTATTAAAGGTTTAAAGAGAGAGACAGAGAGAGAAATCGAAACTCAGAACTTCAGTCAAATGAACTGAAATGAATCGGGAACATTTGACACTCAGTGAATTGATTGTTAAAGTGCTCGTCACTGTTGCAATGTGGGAAACACTGCATGCCATTTGTGCACAGCAAGATCCCACAATTTCATTTCACCCTCAAATTCACAGCACTGCCCAAAACACCATCATTACTCGGGAATTATACCGGCTTCAAGCTCAGGACTTTAATTCCAAGCCTTCAGATAATGCAAATATGCAGATAATCTGTTTTAACTGCACAGCAAGATCCCAGCAATGGTGACACTTCAATATTCAGTGTACCAAGCTTTTGAGTGTGGATTTCTCTCTCTCTCTCTCTCTCTGTCTTTCTCGATCTTTCTCTGCATTCGCTCCCTCACACACACTCTGCCTGTTTCTCCCTCTCTCTCTCTCTGTTTAACCTGCCACCTCCAGCTGTTACTCACTCTCCCTCTTTTTCTCTCCATCTGTTTCTGCCTCAGTGTTGGATGTAGGAATTGATGCAGAGAATGTATGCACAGCAGGATCCCACAATGTGATCATAGCCAGATATCCCATCACAGTCCTCAGAAAATGCTAAACTCCATCTTTAAACTTAGAACAAGTCTTTATCCAGCTTCACGTTCAGCTCTTGTAATTATTATAAAATTCTTGTAAAAACACAGAGAAATCCACATTCAGACTCTCAGGAAGCTGAAGTTTAAACTGTTGTCATGGACAAAATGCTGGAGGGCACGAGATGCACAGCAAGATCCAACAAGCAGCCATGTGATAATAGACAGATTTCAGTCCCCAGAAAGAGCGAATCCCTCTTTAAACTGGGAACAAGCTGTTGATTCTATCTCACCATTTCAAATAACGACAAATCACATTGCTGTGTGTGTGGTATGTTTTTTATTTTTTTAAAGGTTTAAATGGCGAAGGTGAGTGTGAAATAGAGACAGAGAAGAGAAAGCATGGGGGGAGATCGAGACACAGGGAAAGAATGTGGAGACAGAGAGAAAGCTAACCTCAGAACTACAGTAAAATGAATTAAAATGGGCACCGTGCATCTTATTTCACTGTTAGTATCCGAGCATTGCCCAAAACACCAGCAAACCTCACAGACAGGGCTGGAAGGAGCAAGGGGCAAATGGGACTCCCTCCTGGGGCTGCTCCTTTAACCCCAGGCTTTCAATCTGGATAAAACACCAGGAGCCCCAATCCAACATGAAATGGTTAACCCAGGTCCCCAGAGAGGAAATCAAACCTCAGGCTAATAAACAGACACAACTCACGTGGGCCCTTTGGGTGCAGCCTGTGGACAAGGCCTCAGTCCATCCCCTCTGGAGGAAGCTCCTGTCCAAGGATTCCTCGTCCCAGACTTTCAATCTTTTCACCTTCACCGTGTAGTTTTCAGAATGAAAATTCCTCAGGGGAAAGAAGGAGAAAAAAATTGGATTAAAATACAAAGCGAGGACATTTTTAAACAAAATTACATAGCAAGAGCCCAGAGTTTCCTTTCTCAGTTACGCAGACAATCAGCAATATTCAAATACAATCAAATCACAGTTATCAACCAGATTGAGACAGAGAGAGCACACACACAGATACACAGACACACAGACACACACACTGAATCAGACTGGGGAATGTGTCCACTCTCTCTGGAGAGAGAGTGAAAGGTGGGTTTTGTGATTGGAACTGAGATCTTCAAACCCAGTTTATATCCTGACTGAGCTGTTTGCAAACTCCACCCCTTGAGCCTCTGACATGTTGGGCTGTCTCTCAATGTCCTGCCTCGGGGGCGGGGGAGGGGGCCTGTCCATTGATATGTTAATCCCAGGACAGGACCTTTCTGACTTTTGCAGTCCATTGATATGTTAATCCCAGGACAGGACCTTTCTGACTTTTACAGTCCATTGATATGTTAATCCCAGCACAGCAATGCTTTCAGACATCTCTTAGTTCATTTTAAACCTTTAATTCTTTCCCTGCAGTTTCAAAATATCAGACACTGATCCAAGCCTCCCCCCTCAAACCCTGACACTAAACCCACAAAAAAGACAGAGGCGCAAGGGAAGAGCCAACTGTGTAACAGCCCCGACAATCACATTTCTCTGCAGCATCTGTGGAAGAGCTTGTCACTCTAGAATTGGCCTTTGTAGCCACTCCAGGCGCTGCTCCACAAACCACTGACCACCTCCAGGCACTTACCCATTGTCTCTCGAGATAAGGAGGCCAAAGAAGAAACCCACAATACAGGACTGGGCAGATAATGGGGATTGTTACTGAGGTTGTGTTTGGGGATTTTTACTGACATCAGTGTGGATTTTAAAGTGTGTCTCCCCTTCCCTCACATCTAAAGTCTCTCAGTGTTGTTGTTGTGTGTTGACAGCTTTTCCAGTGTCCAGTCCCTTTCAACTTTTAATAAAATCTGTGGAACACAAATAAATGTAAAGTTTCTCCTACAAGCTGTTTTGTCCTCCCTCTCTCACTGTCTTTCTCTGTCACTGCCCTATCTCTCTCTCTCTGTCTCTCTCAGGACTGGGCAGACACTGGGGATTGTTACTGAGGTTCTGTTGGTCATTTTTACTGACATCAGTGTGGATTGTAAAATCTGTGTGTGTGTGTGTGTGTGTGTGTGTGTGTGCGTGCGTGTGTGTGAATATCAGGGTCACCTCGCTACATCTCTATCTCTCCTTCTCTCTCTGTTTCTCCTTCTCTCTCCCTCTCTCAAGCCGCCTCTCTCATAGAAACATAGAAAATAGGAGCAGGAGCAGGCCATTCGGCCCTTTGGGCCTGCTCCGTCATTCAATAAAGATCATGACCGATGGTCTAATTCAGTACCCTGTTCCCACTTTCTCCCCATACCCCTTGATCCCTTTGACATTTAGAAATATATCTCTCTCCTCCATGAATATATTTAATGACTTGGCCTCCACTGCCTTCTGCGGTAGAGAATTCCACAGGTTCACCACCCTCTACCCCATCCATCTCTCCACCCTCTATCTCCCACTCCCCCTCTATCTCCCTCTCCCCGCTCTATTTCCCTCTCCCCGCTCTATCTCCCAATCCCCCTCTCTCTCCCTCTCCCGCTCTCTCTACCTCACCCCTCTCTATCTCCCTCACCCCCCTCTATCTCACTCTCCCCCCTCTATCTCACTCTACCCCCTCTATCTCACTCTCCCCCCTATCTCACTCTCCCCCCTCTATCTCCCTCTCCCACTCTATCTCACACATCCCCTTGATCTCACACATCCCCTCGATCTCGCACATCCCCTCGATCTCACACATCCCCTCTATCTCAGTCTTCCCCTCTATCTCAGTCTTCCCCTCTATCTCACTCTCCCCCTCTATCTCACTCTCCCCCTCTATCTCACTCTCCCCCTCTATCTCACTCTCTCCCTCTATCTCCGTCTCTCCCTCTATCTGTCTCTCCCCATCTATCTCCCTCTCCCCATCTATCTCCCTCTCCCCATCTATCTCCCTCTCCCCCTCTATGTCCCTCTCCCCCTCTATCTCCCACACCCCCTCTATCTCACACACACCCTCTATCTCACACACACCCTCTATCACACTCGTCCCCTCTATCTGTCTCTCCCCACTATCTCACACACCCCCAATATCTCTCTCTCCCCCTCTATCTCACTCTCCCCCTCTATCTCACTCTCCCCTCTATCTCACTCTCCCCTCTATCTCACTGTCCCCCTCTATCACACTCGTCCCCTCTATCTGTCTCTCCCCCACTATCTCACACACCCCCAATATCTCCCTCTCCCCCTCTATCTCACTCTCCCCCTCTATCTCCCTCTCTCCCTCTCCCGCTCTCTCTCCCTCTCCCGCACTCTCACCCTTTCCCCCCTATCTCCCTCTCCCCCCTCTATCTCCCACTCCCCCTCGATCTGTCTCTCGCCCTCGATCTCACTTTCTCCCTCTCCCGCTCTCTCTCCCACTCCCCCCTTATATCTCCCTGTCCCCCCTCTCTCCCTCTGCCCCTCTCTCTCCCTCTGCCCCTCTATCTCACTCTCCCCCTCTATCTGTCTGTCTCTCCCTCTATCTGTCTGTCTCAATCTATCTGTCTGTCTCCATCTATCTGTCTGTCTCTCTCCCTCTATCTGTCTCTCTCCATGTATCTGTCTCTCCCCCCTCCATCTCCCTCTCCCCCTCCTCCTGACACTCACTCTCTCTCCATCTATCTCTGTCTCTGCCACTCTCTCTGTCTCTCTCTCTGTCCCTCTTTCTGTCTTTCCCTCTCTGTCTCTCCCTCTCTCTCCTACTATATGTCTCTCTCTCTGTCTCTCTCTCTGTCTCTCCATGTGTCTTTCCCTCCCTGTCTCTCCCTCTCTCTTCTTCTCTCACTGTCCCTGCCTCTCGCTCTGTCTCTCTCTCTGTCCCTCCATCTGTCTTTCCCTCTCTGTCAATCCCTCTCGGTCATTCTCTATCGGTTTCTCTCTCTATCCCTCCATCTGTCCTTCCTGCTGTCACTACATCTCTCTCCTTCTCTCTCTGTCTATCACTCTGTCCCTCGATCTGTCTTTCCCTCTCTGTCACTCCCTCTCTCTCCTTCTTTCTCTGTCTCTCCATCTGTCTTTCCCTCTCTGCCAATCCCTCTCGGTCCTTCTCTATCTGTTTCTCTCTCTATCCCTCCATCTGTCGTTCCTGCCGTCACTCCATAGAGAGGGCTGTGGAGAGGGACAAACTTGGAGAGAGAAAGAGATTGTTGAGTTGGATGAAGAGGATAATGTGAGATATATTAATTTGATATCATCCTTCACTGCTGTGTGCACAAACATATTTGAGATAGGTATGGAGAGAAAAAAAACATTGGGAGAGGGAGGAATGCAGATGAAGTTGGGGCGCAGGCGGACACTTTGGATGATCCAGAAGAAATAGCCTCAATTTTAAATATTCAGCAAGCTATTCCACTCTGGGAGCCATCACACCCTCATGATATTGTTTGTGGAAATTTCATGCTGGCTTATTGGTTAATTTTTAAACCTGTGATTGATAGATTCTTGTTAACCAAAGGTATTAAGAGATAAGGGGCAAAGGCAGGATCTATGGTGTAAGATTGATCACAGATCAGCCATGATCTCATTGAATGCAGGAACAGAGTTGTGGGGTTAAATTGCATCCTCCTCTTCCAATATCCCCTGTTAAATATCCTTCTTTCTCTGTCAGTCACCCTGTTAGTCTATGTCTCTCTGTTTCTCTTTATCTCTCTCTCTCTCTCTCTCTCTGTTTTGGACAGTGTCTAGTGAGTTTCACTCTGTATCCACCCCATGATGTTCCTGCCCTCGGAGTGTGTGATGTGACAGCGTAGAGGGAAATTTACTCTGTCAAACCCAACATTGTGCTTGGCTTGGAAATGTTTAATGGGACAGTGCAGATGGAGATTTACTGTGTATCCCTGGAATTTAGATGGTTATGGGGTGATTTGATGAAAGTTGATAAAATAATAAGGGGAACTGATAGGGTGGACTGAGAGTAAATATTCCCACTGGCTGCGGAGTCATGAACTTGGGGCATAGTGTGAAAATAGAAAGAGTGGCCACTTTGACTTCATCCCATTGTGTCGTATGTACATTCTCACATTTAGCAGGTATAGCAGCACATATATAACAGGATAGCAGGTATAACTGTAGTCATAGTATTCAGCTGAAAATTGATCAGTTACATTGTTATTTCAGTCCATATTTACAGTACACACGGTACCTTACTGTTGTAATAAAGTCATATGGTGTCTTTTCATCCCACTGGGGCAAAATGTCACTGGCTCAACATTCTCACCAAATACTAAAGCATTCCACAATGCAAGACTCACAAATTCAACACAAGTTTCCTTTTCTGAGTCTCGCTGGCCTGTTCTGATTCTCTGAGGGATTACTGATGCTTATCCTCCACATGAGCAGTCGTCCTAATCCCGTGTGCCTGTCCTGCTCCCAAACCCGGCATCCACTTACATTAAGGCAAGTGATACAGGAGCGTCTCAGTGACTGAGGCAGGTGAGTCTTGAGGCTGAGCCGGGGACAGTGAGTGACCCGGGTTAATCTGACACTCCAGGGAATGTTTAAACTGAACTGTACTCTGTATCTAACCCGTGCTGTACCTTCTCTGAGATTGTTCGATGGGGCAGTGCAGACAAGGAGACTCTGCTAAGGTAGACAGAGAATAACTATTCCCACTGGCTGCGGAGTCAGGAACTTGTGGGCCGAGTCTCAAGATCGAAACGTAGTCTCAAAACCTTTCAGGAGTGAAATGAAGAAAAACTTCAACACACCAGGTGTGGTATCAGTTTGGAACTCTCTTCCACAATCAGCAATTGATGCTGAGAAACTTGTAAATTTTTAAATCTGAGATTGATAGATTGTTGTTAACCAAAGGTATTAAGAGATAAGGGGCAAAGATGGGATATATGGTGTTAGTTAGATCACAGATCAGCCCTGATCTCACTGAATGAAGGAACAGGGTCGAGGGGTTAAACTGCCTCCTCATCTTCCAATGTCTGATGTTAAATATCCTTCTTTCTCTCTCGATCACCCTGTCAGTCTGTTTCTCTCTTTCTGTCTCTCACTGTGTCTACTTCGGACAGTGTAGAGTGAGATTCACTCTGTGTCCACCCCATGATGTTCCTGTCCTGGGCGTGTTGGATGGGACAGTGTAGAAGGAGCATTACTCTGTATCTAATCCATGCTGTACCTGTCTGGGGAATGTAGATGGGAGAGTGGGAACAGAGAGGTCTGGGACCAGTGTCCTCATGGGGAGGACTTAATGGTGCCTCCTAATTGACCAGTTAGCAATATTGGTGCTCCAGGGATGAAAGGGACATTGGCTGAGTGGGTACGACATTGGCTGAGTGGATACGACATTGGCTGAGAGAGTGGACAATGGTTGTTTCAGACTGGAGGGAGGTATACAGTGGAGGTTTATATTAGGGCCACTGATCTTTTTGATATATACTAATGACTTGGACTTGTGTTTACAGGGCATAACTTCAATGTTTGCCAATGTTAGTGACATCTGCAATGTAATAAACAGGGAAGGGACTAGTAGCAGACTTCAGGAGGAGAGAGGCAGTCTGGTGAAATGGAACACACAAGAACAAATGAATTAGGAGCAGGAGTAGGCCATTCGGCCCCTCGAGGCTGCTCTGTCATTCAATGGCTGATCTGATTGTGAACTCAGCTCCACTTTCCTGTCTGCGTTCCATAACCCTTGACTCCCTAACTGATCAAAAATCTATCGAACTCAGCCTTGAATATATTCAATGATCCAGCCTCCACTGCTCTCTGGGGAAGAGAATTCCACAGACTGACCCCCCTCTGAGAGAAAAACATTTCTCCTCATCTCAGTTTTAAATGGTACGTCCCTAATTTTTAAACTGTGTCCCCTAGTTCTAGTCTCCCCAACAAGGGGAAACATCCTCTCAGCATCCACCCTGTCCAGTCCCCTCGGGACCTGAGATGTTTCACTCAGATCACCTCTCATTCTTCTAAACTCCAGTGGGTACAGACCCAACCTGTTCAACCTTTCCTCATAAGATAACCCCTTCATCCCAGGAATCAGCCCAGTGAACCTTCTCTGAACTACTTCGAATGCAATTATATAATTTCTTCAGGAAGGAGACCAAAAGTGTCCACAATCCTGCAGACGTCGTCTAACTTATGCCCTGTAACAACTGTAACAACACTTCGCTACTTTTATATTCTATTCACCTTGCAATAACCAACAACACTCCATTTGCCTTCCTAATCACTCGCTGTAGCTACACGGTAACATTTTGTGATTCATGTACCAGGACACCCAGATCCCTCTGTTCCGTACAGTTCTGCAGTCTCTCTCCATTTCAATAATATACTGATTTTTATTCTTCCTGCTGAAGTGGACAAGCTCACATTTTCCCACATTATACTCCATCTCCCAATTTTTTGCTCACTCACTTAACCTATGGAAATCTCTTTGTAGACACTTTCTGGCCTCTTGACAGCTTACTATCCAACCTATCATTGGACAGACACAGGGAAGGTTAACTTCAATGCTGAGAAATGTGAAGTGATGCATTTTGGAAGGAAGACTGAGTGATATAAACTAAATGGTACAATGTTAGAATGGGTGACAGGACAGAGAGATCTGGGATTTCATCAATGTTCCCTGTTCTACCCAAAAGCTCAATTTGGGGCTTGGAATCTGTGAGTTGAATTTAGCTTCATCCTGTAAAGTGTTAGCAAACGTGTTGGGAAATGTGTCAAAAGCTGTTTCCATTCAGACATTCCTTCATTGTGGAAGTGTGAGCTATCTTTGCAGAGACAGGAAATAGAGTTGTTTGAATGGACCTGCAGGTTTTGGTTGATGCAATAAGGTGAGAATTTGAATTGTGTCCCTTCCAGATACACAGAATTGAAGGTATTTACAGAACACCACATGAAGTAGTTTACCAATGTCTGACAAACTTCAAAGACTTCAAACACATGGAAGAAGAGGAGAAGGGAACAATATACAAAACCTCAGTCAGTCAGACAACAGCAGTAGGAAAATTAATCTCTTTTTATGGGTTTTAATTTGAAGGCCTGAGCTGATGATTGAAAAAGTAGGAATTCAAATCCCACGCTGGGCTGTTGTGAATTTGAATTGTGTTTTTTCTAAAAATAAACATAAATCTGGAATTAAAAAACCTCGAGGATGGAATGATTCACTCCTGTCTACTCGTGCAAAGCCCGTGTGTGTCTCAGTTTTGCTGTGTTTATTAACGATTTAAGATGATGTGGTAGAATGCAACATACCCAAGTTTACCAATGACACAAAAATAGGCAGCATTGCAAGCAGTGTAGCTGGAAGCAGAACAATGCAAAGAGATATCTGAAGTGAATGGTTAAAACTGTGGTAGATAGATTTCAATGTCAGTTAAAAAAGACTAGAACAGAGTACTTTATAAATGGTGAAAAGATAGAAACACTGGAGGTTCAAAGAGACTTTGGGGGGTCCATGTCCATTTGAGTGCAGTGTTGATTTACCAGAATGATAACTGGACTCCAAGGGTTAAATTACAAGGTGATATTACACAAACTGGGAATTATTCCCTGGAATTTAGGAGGATCAAGGTGATTTGATCAAAGTTGTTGAGATATTAAGGGGAACTGATGGGGTAGTTTGCGAGAAACTATTTCGGCAGCTTTGGAATATAGGAACAGGAGTAGGCCATTCAGCCCATCGAGCCTGCTCCGCCATTCAATACTATCATGGCTGATCATCCACTTCAATGTGTTTTTCTCAGACTATCCTCATCCCCTTTATGTCATTGGTATTCAGCAATCTGTCAATCTCTGCTTTAAACATACTCAATGACTGAGCTTCCACAGCCCTCTGGGATAGAGAATTCCTAAGATTCACAACCCTCTGAGTAATGACATTTCTCCTCATCTCTGTCCCAAGTGGCTTCCCCCTTATTTTGAAATTGTGTCCCCTGGTTCTAGACTCCTCAACCAGGAGAAACATCTTACCTACATCTACCCTGTCTGTCTGTAACGTTACCCCAGGGTATCCACACAGCCTGTCTCCCCGTCCCACTGCTTCTAAAGTGTCTCAGGGTCTCCTGGCACTTTCTATCTCTCTGCTTCTGTCTCTATCCCTCAGTATCTCTCTGTTCTCTCTCCATTTCTATCTCTCCCTATCTCTCTGTTACTCTACCTCTGTTCCTCTCTCTCTGTCTATCACTCTCTTCCACCATGTAGGTTATCATTGAGGGTCGAGTTAAATCACAGACAAAATAAACACTTCACCTGTCTGCCCCGAAATAAATAGCAAAATTTGTGGATATTTTATGTCTGTATTCAGACAATATAGACAGGAGTGTATATTATATGATGGGATGCTGCAAATCGATTTGCACTCGTACTGTCGGAAAAACAACTTAAAAAGAATTATTCACAAGTCTAGTCCAACTTAACGACAGATTTGACCCGATAAGGTAATAAATGCAAAAGTCTGGAGTTTTTTGGAGTACGTTAAGCTTTACTCTGTCTGGCTTTCAGAAATTAAACATTACACATGCACTGCAAGATTAAAGATTATACACAGGTTAGGTTACATAGAATTTTGGAAGGACTAACAAGGCTAGGGAATATCCAATGAATGGTCGGACCATAGGAAGTACCGAGTGTCAGAGGGATCTTGGTGTACTTGTCCATAGATCACTGAAGGCTGCAGCGCAGGTAGACAAGGTGGTTAGGAAGGTATATGGGATACTTGCCTTTATTAGTTGAGGCATAGAATATAAGAACAGGGAGGTTATGATGGAGCGATATAAAACACTGGTTCGGCCACAGCTGGAGTACTGTGTACAGTTCTGGGCACCACACTATAGGAAGGATGTGATTGCACTGGAGAGGATGCAGAGGAGATTCACCAGGATGTTGCCTGGGCTGGAGCATTTCAGCTATGAAGAGAGACTGAAAAGGCTGGAGTTGTTTTCCTTGGAGCGGAGAAGGCTGAGGGGGGACCTGATGGAGGTGTACAAAATTATGAGGGGCATAGCTAGGTTAGATAGGAAGAAACTTTTTCCCTTAGCGGAGGGGTCAAGAACCAGGGGGCATAGATTGAAGGCAAGGGGCAGGAGGTTTGGAAGGGATTTGAGGAAAAGATTTTTCACCCGGAAGGTTATTGGGTGATTTGATGAAGGTTTACAAAATAATAAGGGAAACTGATAGGGTGGACTAAGAGTAAATATTCCCACTGGCTGCGGAGTCAGGAATTTGGGGCATAGTCTAAAAATATAAAGAGTGGCCACTTTGACGTCATCCCATCGTGTCGTATGTACATTCTCACACATAGCAGGTATAGCAGCACATAAATAACAGGATAGTAGGTAGAACTGTAGTGATAGTATTCAGCTGAAAATTGATCAGTTACATTGTTATTTCAGTCCATATTTACAGTACACACGGTACCTTACTGTTGTAATCAAGTCATATAGTATCTATTGATCCCACTGGGGCAAAATGTCACTGGCTCAACATTCTCACCAAATACTAAAACATTCCACAATGCAAGACTCTCAAATTCAACACAAGTTTCCTTTTCTGATTCTCGCTGGTCTGTTCTGATTCTCTGAGGGATTACTGATGCTTATCCTCCACATGAGCAGTCGTCCTAATCCCGTGTGCCTGTCCTGCTCCCAAACCCGGCATCAGCTTACATTAAGGCAAGTGATACAGGAGCGTCTCAGTGACTGAGGCAGGTGAGTCTTGAGGCTGAGCCGGGCACAGTGAGTGACCCGGGTTAATCCGACACTCCAGGGAATGTTTAAACTGAACTGTACTCTGTATCTAATCCGTGCTGTACCTTCTCTGAGAGTGTTTGGGGCAGTGCAGACGAGGAGAGTTATTCCTTACCCATTTTAAATATAGAGAAGTGAATATCCAAGAGATTGTTTGAAATGTGATGAGGGTTTCTGCCTCTACCATCCTTCAGAGTCATCGAGAGATACAGCTTTTATCCAGTCCCTTCGGCCCGCACAGTCTGTGCCGGCCATCAACCACACATTTTATACTAATCCTTTCAGGCAGTGAGTTCCAGACACCCACCAGCCACTGGGTGAAGAAACTATTGATGTGTTTCATTCAGTTAAGTTTGATGTCAATGTTTCCCCAGGATGTTGTCGCTGGGGGATTCAGCGATGGGATAATGCTTTGAATGCCAAGGGGAGGTGGTTGGATTCTCTCTTGTTGCAGATGGTCATTGCCTGGCACTTGTGTGACATGAATGTTACTTGTCACTGGTCGGCCCAAACCTGAATGTTGTCTGGGTCTTGGTGCATGTGGCTCTGGATTGCTTCATTATCTGAGGCAAAATACTGTGGATGCTGGAAATCTGGAAAGCATCGAGCTGAGCTGAATCACTAACTCTATTTTTCTCTCCACAGATGCTGCTTGACCTGCTCAGTATTTCCAGGATTCTCTCCTGGGATCTCAGCTGAAGATGGCTGGGCTGAGGACACTACCCTGATAAACTGCTGCAGTGATGTCCTGGGACTGAGCTGATTGACTTCCAACAACCACAACCATCTTCCTTTGTGCTCGGTATGATTCCAAGCAGTGGAGAGATTTCCCCCGATTCCCACTGACTTCAGTTATACTCGGGCTCCTCGATGTCACACTCTGTCAAACGCTGCCTTGATGTTAAGGTCAGTCTCTCTTCCCAGTAGCAGACAGGAGTGAATCGTTCCCTTTGACCCGTTGTGCACTGAACAAGCTGTGCTTCTTCACAGCCTGATACAGGACTGTACACGGCCGATTAATGTAGCCCATCAAACACTCCCAGAGCAGGTTCAGCACAGCTTAGGAATAGAGTATAGTTCCTTCAACATTCTGTCTCTGTCTCTCCCTCCTGCTATCACTGATATTAGGAGAGAGACAGAGGGAGAGAGGGTTAGATATGAAGGCAGAGAGAGGGCTGTAGAGAGGGACAAAATTGAAGAGAGAGAGATTGTTGAGGTGGATGCAAAGGATAATGTAAGATATATTAATTTGATGTAATCCTTCACTGCTGTGTCCACAAACATATAAGAGATAGATATGGAGAGTAAAAAACATCGGGAGATGGGGAAATGCAGTTAAAATTGGGGCCCAGGCAGATACGTTTGATGATCCAGAAGGAACAGTCTCCATTTTAAATATCCAGCAAGCTATTCCACTGTGGGAGCCATCGCACCCTCATGATAATGGTTGCGCAAATTTCTTGCAGGCATATTGGTTAATTTTTAAATCTGTGATTGATAGATTCTTGTTAACCAAAGGTATTAAGAGGCAAAGGCAGGATATATGGTGTAAGTTACATCACAGATCAGCCAAGATCACATTGGATGCCGGAACAGGATTGTGGGGTTGAATTGCATCCTCCTCTTCCAATATCCCCTGTGAAGTATCCTTCTATCTCTTTTCGTCACCCTATCAGTCCATGTCTCTCTGTTTCTCTTTTTCTGCCTCTCTCTCTGTCTGTCTCTATCAGACAGTGTAGAGTGAGATTCACTCTGTATCCACCCCATGATGTTCCTGCCCTGGGAGTGTGTGATGGGACAGTGTAGAGGGAAATTTACTCTGTGTCAAACCCAACATTGTGCTTGGCTTGGGAATGTTTAATGGGACAGTGTAGCTGGAGATTTACTGTGTATCCCTGGAATTTTGAAGGCTCAGGTGTGATTTGATGATTGTTTTCAAGATAATAAGGGAAACTGATAGGGTGGACAGAGAGTAACAATTCCCACTGGCTGCAGAGTCTAGAACATGGGGGCATAGTCTAAAAATATAAACCTAGTCTAAAAATCTTTCAGGAGTGAAATGAAGAAACACTTCAACACACCAGGTGTGGTATCAGTTTGAAACTCTCTTCCACAATCAGCAATTTGATGCTGAGACACTTGTTAATTTTTAAATCTGAGTTTGATAGATTTTTGTTAACCAAAGGTATTATGGGACAAAGATAGGTACATGGAGTGAGATCACACATCAGCCATGAGCTCATTGAATGGCAGAACAGGGTTGAGGGGCCAAATGGCCTCCTCCTCTTCCTCTGTCCTCCGACAAATATCCTGCTATCACTCTTTGTGTCCTGGTCTCTGTCTCCCTCTTTGTCTCTCTTTCTGTCTGTCTGTCTGTCTGTCTGTCTCTCTCTCCTCTCATCTGTGGAAATCCACACACATCAGTCAGCCATTTTAGGTTCATTTTCAGTGGCCATTTTATGTTACCACAACACTGGGACATTTATCGCTGTCCATCCCAAACCATCTCTCTTTGTAGTCTATTTGTGTTCTCACAGCTTATTGTCCCACCTAACCTAGTATCTCTCTCCTTTGCTCCGTCTCACTCACATACTCTCCCCCATCTCCCTCCCCCCCATTTCTCTCTCCCCCCATTTCTCTCTCCCCCCACCCCCTGCAATCTCTCTTTCAGTGTCCTGTTGTCACATCCTTTATTATAGATTCGAGCATTTTCCCAATGACTGATGTTAGACGAACAGGGGTTTAGTTCCCCATTTTCTCTCTCCTTCTTTTTGTAAATAGTGGGTTACATTTGCTACCTTCTAATCTGCCTCTCCCACACTGCCTCTGTACCTCGCTATCAGTCTTACCCCCCTCTCTCTCTCGCTATCTCTCCCTCTCTATCTCTATCTCTGTCCATGTCTCAATTTGTGCCTCCCTCACACCATCTCTCCCTCTCTCTCTGTCTCTCTCTAGGTCTCTGTCTGCCTCTCTTTGTCTGCCTCTCTGTGTCTCCTTCTCTCTCTGTGCCTCTCTCACTCTCTATCTGTCTCTCCCCCAGCTCTCTCTCTCTGTCTCTCCCTCTCTCTCTTTCTCAACCTCTGTCCATGTCTCAATTTGTGCCTCCCTCACACCATCGCTCCCTCTCTCTCTGCCTCGCTCTCTCTCTGCCTCTCTCTCTTCTGCCTCTCCCTCTCTATCTCTCCCTCTCTCTCTCTCGCTGCCTCTGTCCACGTCTCAGTTTGTGTCTCCCCCACACCATCTCTCCCTCCCCCTCTCCCTCCCTCTCTCCCTCCCTCTCTCTCATCCCTCTCTCTCTCTCTTTCTCCCTCTCTGTCTCTGTCTCAGAGTTACAGCTCAGATGATTAACCTCTTTATCCATGTGTTATGAACACGGGACTTTGTCTAGGATGTTGCCAGGACTGGAGAATTGTAGCTATGAGGATAGGCAGGGGTTGTTGTCCTTGGAACAGAGAAGGCTGAGGGGAGATCTGATTGAAATGTACAAAATTTTGAGGGTCCTGGATGGAGTGGAGGTGAAGGGCAGAGAAACATAGCAGAAAGGTCAGTGACGAGGGGGCATAGATTTAAAGTGATTGGTAGAAAGATTAGAGGGGAGTTGAGGAAAATCTTTTTCACCCAGAGGGTCGCAATGGTCTGGAACTCACTGCCTGAAAGGGTAGTTGAGGCAGAGACCCTCAACTCATTCAGAAGGAGTCTGGATAGGCACCTCAAGTGCGGTCAGCTGCAGTGCTCGGACCAAATGCTGGAAGGTGGGATTAGAAAATGTTGATCGTTTTTCGGCTGGCACAGAGAGAATGGGCCAAGTGGCCACTTTCTGTGCCTTAAAATTTCTATGTTGCCCTCGCCAACTCTATTTTTCCCTCTGTTACTCTCTGAATCCCATTCTCTCCCCCTCTGTGACTCTCTGAATCCCAGTCTCTCCCTCTCTGTTACCCTCTGAATCCCAGTCTCTCCCTCTCTGTTACCATCTGAATCCCAGTCTCTCCCTCTGTTTCCCTCTGAATCCCAGACTCTCCCTCTCTGTTACCATCTGAATCCCAGTCTCTCCCTCTCTGTTACCCTCTGAATCCCAGACTCTCCCTCTCTGTTACCCTGTGAATCCAAGACTCTCCCTCTCTCTTACCCTCTGAGTCCCAGTCTCTCCCTCTCCGTTACCCTCTGAATCCCAGTCTCTCCCTCTCTCTTAGCCTCTGAGTCCCAGTCTCTCCCTCTCTGTTCCCCTCTGAATCCGAATCTTTCTTTCTCTCTTACCCTCTGAGTCCCAGTCTCTCCCTCTCCGTTACCCTCTGAATCCCAGTCTCTCCCTCTCTATTACCCTCTGAGTCCCAGTCTCTCCCTCTCCGTTACCCTCTGAATCCCAGTCTCTCCCTCGCTCTTACCCTCTGAGTCCCATTCTCTCCCTCTCCGTTACCCTCTGAATCCCAGTCTCTCCCTCTCTCTTACCCTCTGAGTCCCAGACTCTCCCTCTCTGTTACCCTCTGAATGCCAGTCTCTCCCTCTCTCTTACCCTCTGAATCCCAGTCTCTCCCTCTCTGTTACCTGACCAGAGCTTTATAAATGTTCAGCGCACCCTCTCGGCTTTTGTACTCACTGTATACAGTGTAAATTGTGGCATTCCCCAGGGGTTTTGATTAGGACCACTGATCTTATTGATGTATGAATGTCTTAGACTTGGGTTTACAGGGCATAACTTCAACATTGTGCCATTTGCAATGTAATAAACAGTGAAGGGAATAGGAGTAGACTTCAGGAGGATAGAGGCAGTCTGGTGAAATGGTCAGACACATAGCAGGTTAACTTCAATGCTGAGAAATGTAAAATGATGCATTTTGGAAGGAAGACTGAGGAGAAGCGATATAAACTAAATGGTACAATGTTAAAATGGGTGCAGGGACAGAGAGATCTGGAATTTCATTTGTGTCACTTTTTACATCTAAAAGATTCAATTTGGGGCTTGCAATCTCTAAGTTGAATTGAGCTTCATCCTGAAAAGTGTCTATCCCAAACCATCTCTCTTTGTAGTCTATTTGTGTTCTCCTCACAGCTTATTGTCCCACCTAACCTAGTATCTCTCTCCTTTGCTCCGTCTCACTCACACACTCTCCCCCATCGCTCTCCCCCCCATTTCTCTCTTCCCCCATTTCTCTCTTTCCCCCCCAACCCCCCGCAATCTCTCTTTAAGTGTCCTGTTATCACATCCTTTATTATAGCTTCGACCATTTTCCCTTTGACTGATGTTAGACGAACAGGTCTTTAGTTCCCCATTTTCTCCCTCCTTCCTTTTGTAAATAGTGGGGTTACATTTGCTACCTTCTAATCTGCCTCTCTCACACTGCCTCTGTCCCTCGCTATCTGTCTTTCCCTCCTCTCTCTCTCTCTCTATCTCTCCCTCTCTGTCTTTTTCTCTCTCTCGCTCTATCTCTCCCTCTCTCTCTCTACCTCTGTCCACGTCTCAATTTGTGCCTCCCTCACACCATCGCTCCCTCTCTCTGTGTCTCTCTATCTTTCTGTCTGCCTCTCTCTCTGTCACTCCCTCTCTCTCTTTCGCTGCCTCTGTCCACGTCTCAGTTTGTGTCGCCCCCACACCATCTCTCCCTCCCTCTCACCCTCCCTCTCTCTCTCTCTCTTTCTCCCTCTCTCCCTCCATCTCTCTCTCTGTCTCTGTCTCAGAGTTACAGCTCAGATGATTAACCTCTTTATCCATGTGTTAGGAACACGGGACTTTGTCTCTCTCCCCTTTTCGAGGATGTTGCCAGGACTGGAGAATTGTAGCTATGAGGATAGGCAGGGGTGGTTGTCCTTGGAACAGAGAAGGCTGAGGGGAGATCTGATTGAAATGTACAAAATTTTGAGGGTCCTGGATAGAGTGGAGGTGAAGGGCAGAGAACCATAGCAGAAAGGTCAGTGACGAGGGGGCATAGATTTAAAGTGATTGGTAGAAAAATTAGAGGGGAGATGAGGAAAATCTTTTTCACCCAGAGGGTCGCGATGGTCCGGAACTCACTGCCGGAAAGGGGAGTTGAGGCAGAGACCCTCAACTCATTCAGAAGGAGTCTGGATGGGCACCTCAAGTGCGGTAAGCTGCAGGGCTCCGACCAAATGCTGGAAGGTGGGATTAGAATAGGTTGATCGTTTTTCGGCTGGCACAGAGAGGATGGACCGAGTGGCCGTTTTCTGTGCCTTAAAATTTCTATGTTGCCCTCGCCAACTCTATTTTACCCTCTGTTACCCTCTGAATCCCAGACTCTCCCTCTTTGTTTCCCTCTGAATCCCATACTCTCCCTCTCTGTTACCCTGTGAATCCCAGTCTTTCCATCTCTGTTTCCCTCTGGATCCCAGACTCTCCCTCTCTGTTACCCTCTGAATCCCAGTCTCTCCTTCTCTGTTACCCTCTGAGACCCAGTCTCTCCCTCTCTCTTAGCCTTTGAGTCCCAGTCTCTCCCTCTCTGTTACCCTCTGAATCCCAGTCTCTCCCTCTCTGTTACCCTCTGAATCCCAGTCTCTCCCTCTCCGTTACCCTCTGAATCCCAGTCTCTCCCTCTCTGTTACCTGACCAGAGCTTTATAAATGTTCAGCACACCCTCACTGCTTTTGTACTCACTGTATACAGTGTAAATTGTGGTATTCCCCAGGGGTTTTGATTAGGACCACTGATCGTTTTGATATATGAATGACTTAGACTTGGGTATACAGGGCATAACTTCAACATTGTGCCATTTAGTTTAGTTTAGTTTCGAGATCCAGCACTGAAACAGGCCCTTCGGCCCACCAAGTCTGTGCAGAGCATCAACCATCCATTTACACTAATCCTGCACTAATTCCACATTACTACCACATCCCCACCTGTTCCTATATTTCCCGACCACCTACCTATACTCGGGGCAATTTACAAAGGCCAATTAACCTCTCAACCAGCAAGTCTTTGGCATGTGGGAGGAAACCGGAGCACCCGGAGGAAACCCACACTGACACAGGGAGAACTTGCAAACTCCACACAGGCAGTACCCAGAATTGAACCCGGGTCGCTGGAGCTGTGAGGCTGCGGTGCTAACCACTGCGCCACTGTGCCACCCAATATAATTTGCAATGTGATAAACAGGGAAGGGAATAGTAATAGACTTCAGGAGGACAGAGGCAGTCTGGTGAAATGGTCAGACACAGGGCAGGTTAACTTCAATGCTGAGAAATGTAAAATGATGCATTTTGGAAGGAAGGCTGAGGAGAAGCGATATAAACTAAATGGTACAATGTTAAAATGGGTGCAGGGACAGAGATCTGGGATTTCATTTGTGTCACTTTTTACATCTAAAAGATTCAATTTGGGGCTTGCAATCACGAAGTTGAATTTAGCTTCATCCTGAAAAGTGTTAGCAAACGTGTTGGGAAATGTGTCAAAAGCTGTTTCCATTCAGACATTCCTGCATTGTGGAAGTGTGAGCTATCTTTGCAGACGGGACATGTCACCAGGTGAACAGCATAAGTGAGGAGAGTGTGTTCCCCTGATGGTTTAATCCACACGGGACTTGTTACCAGGTGAACAGTATAAGTGAGGAGAGTGTGTTCCCCTGATTGTTTAATAAACATGGGACATTTTACGAGGCGAACAGTATAAGTGAGGAGATTGTGTTCCCCTGATGGTTTAATACTGACGGGACATGTCACCAGGTGAAAAGGATAAGTGAGGAGAGTGTGTTCCCCTGATGCTTTAATACACACAGGACATGTTACCAGGCGAACAGTATAAGTGAGGAGAGTGTGTTCCCCTGATCGTTTAATACTGAATGGACATGTCACCAGGTGAAAAGTATAGTGAGGAGAGTGTGTTCCCATGATGCTTTAATACACACAGGACATGTTACCAGGCGAACAGTATAAGAGTGGAGAGTGTGTTCCCCTGCTGGTTTATTATACACGGGACATGTTACCAGGTGAACAGTATAAGTGAGGAGAGTGTGTTCCCCTGATTGTTCAATATACACGGGACGTGTTTCCAGGTGAACAGTATAAGTGAGGAGATTGTGTCCCCTGATGGTTTCAAGCACACGGGACATGTCACCAGGCGAACAGTATAAGTGAGGAGAGTCTGTTCCCCTGATGTTTTGATACACACGGGACATGTTACCAGGCGAACTGTATAAGTGAGGAGAGGGTGTTCCCCTGATGGTTTAATATACACGAGACATGTTACCAGGTGAACAGCAGAAGTGAGGAGAGTGTGTTTCGCTGATGTTTTAATACACACGGGACATGTGACCAGGTGAACAGTATATGTGAGGAGAGTGTGTTCCCCAGATTGTTTAATACACACGGGACATGTTACCAGGTGAACAGTATAGGTGAGGAGACTGTGTTCCTCTGATGGTATAATATGCACGGGACATCGTACCAGGTGAACAGTATAAGTGAGGAGATGGTGTTCCCCTGATGTTTTAATACACACGGGACAAGTGACCAGATGAACAGTATATGTGAGGAGTGTGTGTTCCCCTAATGTTTTAATGGAGACTGGACATGTTACCAGGTGAACAGTATAAGTGAGGAGAGTGTGTTCCCCTGATGGTTTAATATGCACGAGACATGTTACCAGGTGAACAGTATAAGTGAGGAGAGTGTGTTTCCCTGATGTTTTAATACACACTGGACATGTTACCATTTGAACAGTATAAGTGAGGAGAGTGTGTTCCTCAGATTGTTTAATACACACGGGTCATGTTACCGGGGAACAGTATTGGTAAGGAGACTGTGTTCCAGTGATGGTTTAATATACACGGGATATCTTACCAGGTGAACAGTATATGTGAGCAGAGTGTGTTCCCCTGATTGTTTAATGCACACGGGACATGTTGCCAGGTGAACACTATAAGTGTGGAGAGTGTGTTCCCCTGATGGTATAATACACACAGGACATGTCACCAGGTGAACAGTATAAGTGAGGAGAGTATGTTCCCCTGATGGTTTAATATACACAGGACATGCTTCCAGGTGAACGGTTTTAGTGAGGAGAGTGTGTTCCCTGATCGTTTAATATGCACAGCACATGTTACCAGTTGAACAGTATAGGTGAGGCGTGTGTGTTCCCCTGATGGTTTAATATGCACAGCACATGTTGCCAGGTGAACAGTCAAGTGAGGAGAGTGTGTTCCCCTGAAGTTTTAATATACACGGGACATGATACCAGGGGAAGAGTATAAGTGAGGAGAGTGTGTTGCCCTGATGGTTCAATATACATGGGACGTGTTACCAGGAGAACAGTATAAGTGAGGAGATTATGTTCCCCTTATGGTTTCATACACACGGGACATGTCACCAGGCGAACAGTATAAGTGAGGAGAGTGTGTTCCCCTGATTGTTTAAAACACACGAGACATGTTACCAGGCAAACAGTATCAGTGAGGAGACTGTGTTCCACTGATGGTTTAATATACACAGGACATGTTACCAGGTGAACAGTATAACTGAGGAGAGTGTATTCCCCTGATTGTTTAATACACACAGGACATGTTACCAGCTGAACGAAAGTGAGGAGAATGTGTTCCCCTGATGATTTAATACAAACCGGACATGTCACTAGGTGAACAGTATAAGTAAGGAGAGTATGTTGCCCTGATTGTTTAATGCACACAGGACATGTTACCAGGTGAACAGTATAAGTGAGGAGAGTGTGTTCCCCTGATGGCTTAATATACACGGGACATGTTACCAGGTGAAAAGAAGAACTGAGGAGAGTATGTTCCCCTGATGGTATAATATACAAGCTACGTGTTACCAGGTGAACAGTATAAGGGAGGAGAGTGTGTTCCCCAGATGGTTTCATACACACGGGACATGTCACCAGGCGAACAGTATAAGTGAGGAGAGCGTGTTCCATGATTGTTGAATAAACACGGAACATGTTACCAGGCAAACAGTATAAGTGAGGAGACTGTGATCCCCTGATGGTTTAATGTGCACGAGACGTGTTACCAGGTGAACAGTATAAGTGAGAAGAGTGTGTTCCCCTGATGGTTTAATATACACGAGACGTGGTAATTGGTGAACAGTATAAGTGAGGAGAGTGTGTTTCCCTGATGTTTTAATACAGAAGTGACATGTTACCATTTGAACAGTATAAGTGAGGAGAGTGTGTTCCCCAGATTGTTTAATACACACGGGTCATGTTGCCAGGTGAACAGTATAAGTGAGCAGAGTGTGTTCCCCAGATTGTTTAATACACCGGACATGTTGCCAGGTGAACAGTATAAGTGAGGAGAGTGTGTTCCCCTGATTGTGTAAAACACACAGGAGTTGCTACCAGGTGAACGGTATAAGTGAGTAGACTGTGTTCCCCAGATTGTTTAATACACACGGGTCATGTTACCAAGTGACCAGTATATGTAAGGAGACTCTGTTCCGCTGATGGTTTAATATACAGGGGACATCTTACCAGGTGAACAGGATAAGTGAGCAGAGTGTGTTCCGCTGATCGTTTAATTCACACGGGACATGTTGCCAGGTGAACACTATAAGTGAGGAGAGTGTGTTCCCCTGATTGTGTAATACACACAGGAGGTGCTACCAGGTGAACAGTATAAGTGAGGAGAGCGTGTTCCGCTGATTGTTTAATACATACAGACATGTTACCAGGTGAACAGTATAAGTGAGGAGAGTGTATTCCCCTGATTGTTTAGTACACACAGGACATGTTACCAGTTGAACGAAAGTGAGGAGAGTGTGTTCCCCTGATGGTGTAATACAAACCGGACATGTCACTAGGTGAACAGTATAAGTAAGGAGAGTATGTTCCCCTGATTGTTTAATGCACACAGGAACTGTTACCAGGTGAACAGTATAAGTGAGTAGAGTGTGTTCCCCTGATTGTTTAATGCACACAGGACATGTTAGCAGGTGAACTACATAAGTGTGGAGAGTGTGTTCCCCTGATGTTATAATACACACAGGACATGTCACTAGGTGAACAGTTTTAGTGAGGAGAGTGTGTTCCCTGATCGTTTAATATGCACAGCACATGTTACCAGTTGAACAGTATAGGTGAGGCGTGTGTGTTCCCCTGATGGTTTAATATGCACAGCACATGTCACCAGGTGAACAGTCAAGTGAGGAGAGTATGTTCCCCTGAAGTTTTAATACACACGGGACCTGATACCAGGTGAACAGTATAAGTGAGGAGAGTGTGTTCCCCTGATGGTTCAATATACATGGGACGTGCAACCAGGAGAACAGTATAACTGAGGAGATTATGTTCCCCTTATGGTTTCATACACACGGGACATGTCACCAGGCGAACAGTATAAGTGAGGAGAGTGTGTTCCCCTGATTGTTTAAAACAAACGAGACATGTTACCAGGCAAACAGTATAAGTGAGGAGACTGTGTTCCACTGATGGTTTAATATACACAGGACATGTTACCAGGTGAACAGTATAAGTGAGGAGACTGTATTCCCCTGATTGTTTAATACACACAGGACATGTTACCAGCTGAACGAAAGTGAGGAGAATGTGTTCCCCTGATGATTTAATACAAACCGGACATGTCACTAGGTGAACAGTATAAGTGAGGAGAGTATGTTCCCCTGATTGTTTAATGCACACAGGACATGTTACCAGGTGAACAGTATAAGTGAGGAGAGTGTGTTCCCCTGATGGTTTAATATGCACAGGACATGTTACCAGGTGAACAGTAAAGTGAGGAGAGTGTATTCCCCTGATGGTTTAATATACACGGGACATGTTACCAGGTGAAAAGAAGAACTGAGGAGAGTATGTTCCCCTGATGGTATAATATACAAGCTACGTGTTACTAGGTGAACAGTATAAGGGAGGAGAGTGTGTTCCCCAGATGGTTTCATACACACGGGACATGTCACCAGGCGAACAGTATAAGTGAGGAGAGGGTGTTCCCCTGATGGTTTAATATACACGAGAAGTGGTAATTGGTGAACAGTAAAAGTGAGGAGAGTGTGTTTCCCTGATGTTTTAATACAAACGGGACATGTTACCATTTGAACAGTAGAAGTGAGGAGAGTGTGTTCCCCTGATTGTTTAATCCACACGGGTCATGTTGCCAGGTGAACAGTATAAGTGAGTAGAGTGTGTTCCCCTGATTGTTTAATACAGGGGACATGTTGCCAGGTGAACAGTATAAGTGAGGAGAGAGTGTTCCCCTGATTGTGTAAAACACACAGGAGGTGCTACCAGGTGAACAGTATAAGTGAGTAGACTGTGTTCCCCAGATTGTTTAACACACACGGGTCATGTTACCAAGTGAACAGTTTAGGTAAGGAGACTCTGTTCCGCTGATGGTTTAATATACAGGGGACATCTTCCCACGTGAACAGGATAAATGAGCAGAGTGTGTTCCCCTGATAGTTTAATACACACGGGACATGTTGCCAGGTGAACACGATAAGTGAGGAGAGTGTGTTCCCTTGATTGTGTAATACACACAGGAGGTGCTACCAGGTGAACAGTATAAGTGAGGAGAGCGTGTTCAGCTGATTGTATCATACACACGGGACATGTTACCAGGCAAACAGTATAAGTGAGGAGACTCTGTTCCGCTGATGGTTTAATATACAGGGGACATCTTACCAGGTGAACAGGATAAATGAGCAGAGTGTGTTCCCCTGATAGTTTAATACACACGGGACATGTTACCAGGGGAACAGTATAATTGAGGAAAGTGTGTTCCCAAGATTGTTTAATACACACAGACATGTTACCAGGTGAACAGTATAAGTGAGGAGAGTGTGTTCCACTGATGGTTTAATACACACAGGACATGTTGTCAATGAACAGTATAAGTGAGGAGATGTATTCCCCTGATTGTTTAATACACACAGACATGTTACCAGGTGAACAGTATAAGTGAGGAGAGTGTATTCCCCTCATTGTTTAATACACACAGGACATGCTACCAGTTGAACGAAAGTGAGGAGAGTGTGTTCCGCTGATGGTTTAATACAAACCGGACATGTCACTAGTTGAACAGCATAGGTGAGGAGAGAGTGTTCCCTTGATGGTTTAATCCACACGGGCTTGTTACCAGGTGAACAGTATAAGTGAGTAGAGTGTGTTCCCCTGATTGTTTAATACTGACGGGACATGTCACCAGGTGAACAGCATAGGTGAGGAGAGAGTGTTCCCTTGATGGTTTAATCCACACGGGCTTGTTACCAGTTGAACAGTATAAGTGAGGAGAGTGTGTTCCCCTGATTGTTTAATAAACATGGGACATTTTGCGAGGCGATCAGTATAAGTGAGGAGATTGTGTTACCCTGATGGTTTAATACTGACGGGACATGTCACCAGGTGAAAAGGATAAGTGAGGAGAGTGTGTTCCCCTGATGCTTTAATACACACAGGACAAGTTACCAGGCGAACAGTATAAGTGAGGAGAGTGTGTTCCCCTGATCGTTTAATACTGAAGGGACATGTCACCAGGTGAAAAGTATAAGTGAGGAGAGTGTGTTCCGCTGATGCTTTAATACACACAGGACATTTTACCAGGCGAACAGGAGAAGAGTGGAGAGTGTGTTCCCCTGCTGGTTTATTATACACGGGACGTGTTCCCAGGCGAACAGAATAAGTGAGTAGAGTGTGTTCCCCTGCTGGTTTATTATACACGGGACATGTTACCAGGTGAACAGTATAATTGAGGAGAGTGTGTTCCCCTGATGGTTCAATATACACGGGACGTGTTACCAGGTGAACTGTATAAGTGAGGAGATTGGGTTCCCCTGATGGTTTCAAACACACGGGACATGTCACCAGGCGAACAGTGTAAGTGAGGAGAGTGTGTTCCCCTGATGTTTTAATACACACGGGACATGTTACCAGGTGAACTGTATAAGTGAGGAGAGGGTGTTCCCCAGATGGTTTAATATAAACGAGACATGTGACCAGGTGAACAGTATATGTGAGGAGAGTGTGTTCCCCAGATTGTTTAATACACACGGGACATGTTACCAGGTGAACAGTATAAGTGAGGGGAGTGAGTTCCCCACATTGTTTAATACACACGGAACATGTTACCAGGTGAACAGTGTATGTGAGGAGACTGTGTTCCACTGATGGTATAATATACACGGGACATCGTACCAGGTGAACAGTATAAGTGAGGAGAGGGTGTTCCCCTGATGTTTTAATACACACGGGACAAGTGACCAGATGAACAGTATAAGTGAAGAGAGTGTGTTCCCCTGATGTTTTAATAGACACGGGACATGTTAGCAGGTGAGCAGTATAAGTGAGGAGAGTGTGTTCCACTGAAGGTTTAATATGCACGAGACATGTGACCAGATAAACATTATAAGTGAGGAGTGTGTGTTCCCCTAATGTTGTAATAGAGACGGGAGAAGTTACCAGGTGAACAGTATAAGTGAGGAGAGTGTGTTCCCCTGATGGTTTAATATGCACGAGACATGTTACCAGGTGAACAGTATAAGTGAGGAGAGTGTGTTTCCCTGATGTTTTAATACACACGGGACATGTTACCATTTGAACAGTATAATTGAGGAGAGTGTGTTCCCCAGATTGTTTAATACACACGGGTCATGTTACCAGGTGAACAGTATAGGTAAGGAGACTGTGTTCCACTGATGGTTTAATATACACGAGACGTCTTACCAGGTGAACAGTATAAGTGAGCAGAGTGTGTTCCCTGATTGTTTAATGCACAAGGGATATGTTGCCAGGTGAACACTATAAGTGAGGAGAGTGTGTTCCCCTGATTGTGTAATACACAGAGGAGGTGCTACCAGGTGAACAGTATAAGTGAGGAGTGTGTGTTCCCCTGATGGTTTAATATGCTCAGCACATGTTGCCAGGTGAACAGTCAAGTGAGGAGAGTGTGTTCCCCTGAAGTTTTAATATACACGGGACATGATAACAGGTGAACAGTATAAGTGAGGAGAGTGTGTTCCCCTGATGGTTCAATATACATGGGACGTGTTACCAGGAGAACCGTATAAGTGAGGAGATTATGTTCCCCTTATGGTTTCTTACACACGGGACATGTCACCAGGCGAACAGTATAAGTGAGGAGAGTTTGTTCCCCTGATTGTTTAAAACACACGAGACATGTTTCCAGGCAAACAGTATAAGTGAGGAGACAGTGTTCCCCTGATGGTTTAATATCCACAGGACATGTTACCAGGTGAACAGTATAAGTGAGGAGAGTGTATTCCCCTGATTGTTTAATACACACAGGACATGTTACCAGCTGAACGAAAGTGAGGAGAATGTGTTCCCCTGATGATTTAATACAAACCGGACATGTCACTAGGTGAACAGTATAAGTAAGGAGAGTATGTTGCCCTGATTGTTTAATGCACACAGGACATGTTACCAGGTGAACAGTATAAATGAGGAGAGTGTGTTCCCCTGATGGTTTAATATGCACAGGACATGTTACCAGGTGAACAGTAAAGTGAGGAGAGTGTGTTCCCCTGATGGTTTAATATACACGGGACATGTTGCCAGGTGAACAGCAGAAGTGAGGAGAGTATGTTCCCCTGATGGTATAATATACTAGCTACGTGTTACCAGGTGAACAGTATAAGTGAGGAGACTGTGTTCCCCTGATGGTTTAATATGCACGAGACTTGTTACCAGGTGTACAGTATAAGTGAGAAGAGTGTGTTCCCCTGATGGTTTAATATACACGAGACGTGGTATTTGGTGAACAGTATAAGTGAGGAGCGTGTGTTTCCCTGATGTTTTAATACACACGGGACATGTTACCATTTGAACAGTATAAGTGAGGAGAGTGTGTTCCCCAGATTGTTTAATACACACGGGTCATGTTGCCAGGTGAACAGTCGAAGTGAGCAGAGTGTGTTCCCCAGATTGTTTAATACCCACGGGACATGTTACCAGGTGAACAGTATAGGTGAGGAGACTGTGTTCCACTGATGGTATAATATACACGGGACATCGTACCAGGTGAACAGTATAAGTGAGGAGAGGGTGTTCCCCTGATGTTTTAATACACACGGGACAAGTGACCAGATGAACAGTGTAAGTGAAGAGAGTGTGTTCCCCTGATGTTTTAATAGACACGGGACATGTTACCAGGTGAGCAGTATAAGTGAGGAGAGGGTGTTCCACTGACCGTTTAATATGCACGAGACATGTGACCAGATAAACAGTATAAGTGAGGAGTGTGTGTTCCCCTAATGTTTTAATAGAGACGGGACATGTTACCAGGCAAACAGTGAAAGTGAGGAGAGTGTGTTTCCCTGATGTTTTAATACACACGGGACATGTTACCATTTGAACAGTATAATTGAGGAG
This sequence comes from Heterodontus francisci, assembly GCF_036365525.1. Taxonomy (NCBI): domain Eukaryota; kingdom Metazoa; phylum Chordata; class Chondrichthyes; order Heterodontiformes; family Heterodontidae; genus Heterodontus; species Heterodontus francisci. The sequence goes on along the minus strand of NW_027141623.1, from coordinate 138,661 downwards.
AGTGTGTTCCCCAGATTGTTTAATACACACGGGTCATGTTACCAGGTGAACAGTATAGGTAAGGAGACTGTGTTCCACTGATGGTTTAATATACACGGGACGTCTTACCAGGTGAACAGTATAAGTGAGCAGAGTGTGTTCCCCTGATTGTTTAATGCACACGGGACATGTTGCCAGGTGAACAGTCGAAGTGAGCAGAGTGTGTTCCCCTGATTGTTTAATACACACGGGACATGTTACCAGGCAAACAGTATAAGTGAGGAGACTGTGTTCCCCTGATAGTTTAATATACACAGGACATGTTACCAGGTGAACAGTATAATTGAGGAAAGTGTGTTCCCAAGATTGTTTAATACACACAGACAAGTTACCAGGTGAACAGTATAAGTGAGGAGAGTGTATTCCCCTGATTGTTTAATACACACAGGACATGTTACCAGTTGAACGAAAGTGAGGAGAGTGTGTTCCCCTGATGGTTTAATCCAAACAGGACATGTCACTAGGTGAACAGTGTAAGTAAGGAGAGTATGTTCCCCTGATTGTTTAATGCACACAGGACATGTTACCAGGTGAACAGTATAAGTGAGTAGAGGGTGTTCCACTGATTGTTTAATACTGACGGGACATGTCACCAGGTGAACAGCAAAAGTGAGGAGAGTGTGTTCCCCTGATGGTTTAATACACACGGGCTTGTTACCAGGTGAACAGCATAAGTGAGGAGAGTGTGTTCCCCTGATTGTTTAATAAACATGGGACATGTTACCAGGTGAACAGGATAAGTGGGGAGAGTTTGTTCCCCTGATGCTTCAATACATACGGGACATTTTACCAGGTGAACAGTATAAGTGAGGAGAGTGTGTTCCCCTGATTGTTTAGTGAAATTTGGACATTTTACGAGGCGAACAGTACAAGTGAGGAGATTGTGTTCCCCTGATGGTTTAACACTGACGGGACATGTCACCAGGTGAAAAGGATAAGTGAGGAGAGTGTGTTCCCCTGATGCTTTAATATACACAGGACATGTTACCAGGTGAACAGTATAAGTGAGGAGAATGTGTTCCCTGATCGTTTAATACTGAAGGGACATATCACCAGGTGAAAAGTATAAGAGAGGAGAGTGTGTTCCCCTGATGCTTTAATACACACAGGACATGTTACCAGGAGAACAGAATAAGAGTGGAGAGTGTGTTCCCCTGCTGGTTTATTATACACGGGACGTGTTACCAGGTGAACAGTGTAAGTGAGGAGAGTGTGTTCCCCTGCTGGTTTATTATACACGGGACATGTTACCAGGTGAACAGTATAAGTGAGGAGAGTGTGTTCCCCTGATGGTTCAATATACACGGGACGTGTTACGAGGTGAACAGTATAAGTGAGAAGATTGGGTTCCACTGATGGTTTCAACCACACGGGACATGTCACCAGGCGAACAGCAAAAGTGAACAGAGTGTTCCCCTGATGTTTTAATAGACCCGGGACATGTTCCCAGGTGAACAGTATAAGTGAGGAGAGTGTGTTCCCCAGATTGTTTAATACACACGGGACATGTTACCAGGTGAACAGCAGAGGTGAGGAGACTGTGTTCCACTGATGGTATAATATACACGGGACATCGTACCAGGTGAACAGTATAAGTGAGGAGAAGGTGTTCCCCTGATGTTTTAATACACACGGGACAAGTGACCAGATGAACAGTATAAGTGAAGAGAGTGTGTTCCCCTGATGTTTTAATAGACACGGGACATGTTACCAGGTGAGCAGTATAAGTGAGGAGAGTGTGTTCCACTGACCGTTTAATATGCACGAGACATGTGACCAGATAAACAGTATAAGTGAGGAGTGTGTGTTCCCCTAATGTTTTAATAGAGACGGGACATGTTACCAGGCAAACAGTGTAAGTGAGGAGAGTGTGTTTCCCTGATGTTTTAATACACACCGGACATGTTACCATTTGAACAGTATAATTGAGGAGAGTGTGTTCCCCAGATTGTTTAATATACACAGGACATGTTACCAGGTGAACAGTATAAGTGAGGAGAGTGTATTCCTCTGATTGTTTAATACACACAGGACATGTTACCAGCTGAACGAAAGTGAGGAAAATGTGTTCCCCTGATGATTTAATACAAACCGGACATGTCACTAGGTGAACAGTATAAGTAAGGAGAGTATGTTCCCCTGATTGTTTAATTCACACAGGACATGTTACCAGGTGAACAGTATAAGTGAGGAGAGTGTGTTCCCCTGATGGTTTAATATGCACAGGACATGTTACCAGGTGAACAGTGAAGTGAGGAGAGTGTGTTCCCCTGATGGTTTAATATACACGGGACATGTTACCAGGTGAACAGAAGAAGTGAGGAGAGTATGTTCCCCTGATGGTATAATATACAAGCTACGTGTTACCAGGTGAACAGTATAAGGCAGGAGAGTGTGTTCCCCAGATGGTTTCATACACACGGGACATGTCACCAGGCGAACAGTATAAGTGAGGAGAGCGTGTTCCGCTGATTGTTTAATAAACACGGAAAATGTTAACGGGCAAACAGTATAAGTGAGGAGACTGTGTTCCCCTGATGGTTTAATATGCACGAGACGTGTTACCAGGTGAACAGTATAAGTGAGAAAAGTGTGTTCCCCTGTTGGTTTAATATACACGAGACGTGGTATTTGGTGAACAGTATAAGTGAGGACAGTGTCTTTCCCTGATGTTTTAATACACACGGGACATGTTACCATTTGAACAGTATAAGTAAGGAGAGTGTGTTCCCCAGAAAGTTTAATACACACGGGTCATGTTGCCTGGTGAACAGGTTAAGTGAGAAGAGTGTGTTCCCCTGATTGTTTAATACACGGGACATGTTGCCAGGTGAACAGTATAAGTGAGGAGAGTGTGTTCCCCTGATTGTGTAATACACACAGGAGGTGCTGCCAGGTGAACAGTATAAGTGAGTAGACTGTGTTCCCCAGATTGATTAATACACACGGGTCATGTTACCAGGTGAACAGTATAGGTAAGGAAACTGTGTTCCACTGATGGTTTAATATACAGGGGACATCTTACCAGGTGAACAGGATAAGTGAGCAGAGTGTGTTCCCCTGATGTTTTAATACACACGGGACATGTTACCATTTGAACAGCATAAGTGAGGAGAGTGTGTTCCCCAGAGTGTTTAATACACACGGGACATGTTGCCAGGTGAACACGATAAGTGAGGAGAGTGTGTTCCCCTGATTGTGTAATACACACAGGAGGTGCTACCAGGTGAACAGTATAAGTGAGGAGAGTGTGTTCCCCTGATTGTGTAATACACACAGGAGGTGCTACCAGGTGAACAGTATAAGCGTGGAGAGTGTGTTCCCCTGATGGTTTAATACACACAGGACATGTTTCTAGGTGAACAGTATAAGTGAGGAGAGTATGTTCTCCTGATGGTTTAATATACACAGGACATGCTTCCAGGTGAACAGTTTTAGTGAGGAGAATGTGTACCCTGATCGTTTAATATGCACAGCACTTGTTACCAGGTGAACAGCATAGGTGAGGAGAGTGTGTTCCCCTGATGGTTTAATATGCACAGCACATGTTGCCAGGTGAACAGTAAAGTGAGGAGAGTGTGTTCCCCTGAAGTTTTAATATGCATGGGACATGATACCAGGTGAACAGTATAAGTTAGGAGAGTGTGTTCCCCTGATGGTTCAATATACATGGGACGTGTTGCCAGGAGAACAGTAAAAGTGAGGAGATTGTGTTCCCCTTATGGCTTCATACACACGGGACATGTCACCAGGCGAACAGTATAAGTGAGGAGAGTGTGTTCCCCTGATTGTTTAAAACACACGAGACATGTTACCAGGCAAACAGTATAGTTCAGGAGACTGTGTTCCTCTGATGGTTTAATATCCACAGGACATGTTACCAGGTGAACAGTATAAGTGAGGATAGTGTATTCTCCTGATTGTTTAATACACACAGACATGTTACAAGGTGAACAGTATAAGTGAGGAGAGTGTATTCCCCTGATTGTTTAATCCACACAGGACATGTTACCAGTTGAACGAAAGTGAGGAGAGTGTGTTCCCATGATGGATTAATATGCACAGGACATGTTGCCAGGTGAATAGTAAAGTGAGGAGTGTGTGTTCCCCTGATGGTTTAATATACACGGGACATGTTACCACGTGAACAGAAGAAGTGAGGAGAGTATGTTCCCCTGATGGTATAATATACAAGCTGCGTGTTACCAGGTGAACAGTATAAGGGAGGAGAGTGCGTTCCCCAGATGGTTTCATACACACTGGACATGTCACCAGGCGAACAGTATAAGTGAGGAGAAGCGTGTTCCGCTGATTGTTTAATACACACGCGACATGTTACCAGGCAAACAGTATAAGTGAGGAGACTGTTCCCCTGATGGTTTGATACACACAGGACATGTTACCAGGTGAACAGTATAAGTGAGGAGAGTGTGTTCCACTGTTGGTTTAATACACACAGGACATGCTGTCAATGAACAGTATAAGTGAGTAGATGTAGTCACCTGATTGTTTAATACACACAGACATGTTACCAGGTGAACAGTATAAGTGAGGAGCGTGAGTTCCCCTGATTGTTGAATACACACAGACATGTTACCAGTTGAACATTATAAGTGAGGAGAGTGTGTTCCACTTTTGGTTTAATATACACAGGACATGTTACCAGGTGAACAGTATATGTGAGTAGAGTGTATTCCCCTGATTGTTTAATGCACACAGACATGTTACCAGGTGAACAGTATAAGTGAGGAGAGTGTATTCCCCTGATTGTTTAATACACACAGGACATGTTACCAGTTGAACGAAAGTGAGGAGAGTGTGTTCCCCTGATGGTTTAATACAAACCGGACATGTCACTAGGTGAACAGTATAAGTAAGGAGAGTATGTTCCCCTGATTGTTTAATGCACACAGGACATGTTACCAGGTGAACAGCATAAGTGAGTAGAGTGTGTTCCCCTGATTGTTTAATACTGACGGGACATGTCACCAGGTGAACAGCAAAAGTGAGGAGAGTGTGTTCCCCTGATGGTTTAATACACACGGGACTTGTTAACAGGTGAACAGTATAAGTGAGGAGAGTGTGTTCCCCTGATTGTTTAATAAACATGGGACATGTTACCAGGTGAACAGAATAAGTGAGGAGAGTGTGTTCTCCTGATTGTTTAATACACACGGGACATGTTACCAGGTGAACAGTATAAGTGAGGAGAGTGTGTTCCCCGACTGTTTAATGCACACGGGACTTGTTACCAGGTGAACAGTACAAGTGAGGAGAGTGTGTTCCCCAGATTGTTTAATACTGACGGGACATGTCACCAGTTGAACAGTATAAGTAAGGAGAGTATGTTCCCCTGATTGTTTAATACACACGGGACATGTTACCAGGTGAACAGTATAAGTGAGGAGAGTGTGTTCCCCTGATTGTTTAATATACACAGGACACGTTACCAGCTGAACAGTATAAGTAAGGAGAGTATGTTCCCCTGATTGTTTAATACAAACGTGACATGTTACCAGGTGAACAGTATAAGTGAGGAGAGTGTGTTCCCTTGATTGTTTAATGCACACAGGACATGTTCCCAGGTGAACAGTATAAGTGAGGAGAGTGTGTTCCCCTGATTGTTTAATACACATAGGACATGTTACCAGGTGAACAGTGTAAGTGAGGAGATTGTGTTCCCCTGATGGTTTAATACACAAAGGAAATGTTACCAGGTGAACAGTGTAAGTGAGTAGAGTGTGTTCCCCTGATTGTTTAATCGACACAGGACATGTTCCCAGGTGAACAGTATAAGTGAGGAGAGTGTGTTCCACTGATTGTTTAATACTGACAGGACATGTCACCATTTGAACAGTATAAGTAAGGAGAGTATGTTCCCCTGATTGTTTAATACACACGGGACATGTTACCAGGTGAACAGTATAAGTGAGGAGAGTGTGTTCCCCTGATTGTTTAATACTGACGGGACATGTCACCAGTTGAACAGTATAAGTAAGGAGATTATGTTCCCCTGATTGTTTAATACACACGGGACATGTTACCAGGTGAACAGTATAAGTGAGGAGAGTGTGTTCCCCTGATTGTTTAATATACGCAGGACACGTTACCAGCTGAACAGTATAAGTGAGGAAAGTGTGTTCCCCTGATGGTTTAATACACACGGGACTTGTTACCAGGTGAAAAGTATAAGTGAGGAGCGTGTGTTCCCCTGATTGTTTAATACACACAGGACATGTTACCAGGTGAACAGTATAAGTGAGGAGAGAGTGTTCCCCTGATTGTTTAATATACACAGGACATGTTACCAGGTGAACAGTATAAGTGAGGAGAGTGTGTTCCCCTGATGGTTTAATACACACGGGACTTGTTACCAGGTGAACAGTATAAGTGAGGAGAGTGTGTTCCCCTGATGGTTTAATGCACACGGGACTTGTTCCCAGGTGAACAGTATAAGTGAGGAGAGTGTGTTCCCATGATTGTTTAGTAAACATGGGACATGTTACCAGGTGAACAGTATATGTGAGGAGAGTGTATTCCCCTGATGCTTCAATACATACGGGACATGTTACCAGCAGAACAGTGTAAGTGAGTAGAGTGTGTTCCCCTGATTGTTTAATAGACACAGGACATGTTCCCAGGTGAACAGTATAAGTAAGGAGAGTATGTTCCCCTGATTGTTTAATACACACGGGACATGTTACCAGTTGAACAGTATAAGTGAGGAGACTGTGTTCCACTGATGGTTTAATATACACGGGACATCGGACCATGTGAACAGTATAAGTGAGGAGAGGGTGTTCCCCTGATGTTTTAATACACACGGGACATGTGACCAGATGATCAGTATAAGTGAGGAGTGTGTGTTCCCCTAATGTTTTAATAGAGACGGGACATGTTACCAGGTGAACAGTATAAGTAAGGAGAGTATGTTCCCCTGATTGTTTAATACACACGGGTCATGTTACCAGGTGAACAGTATAGGTAAGGAGACTGTGTTCCACTGATGGTTTAATATACACGCAGGACATCTCACCAGGTGAACAGTATAAGTGAGCAGAGTGTGTTCCCCTGATTCTTTAATGCACACGGGACATGTTGCCAGGTGAACACGATAAGTGAGGAGAGTGTGTTCCCCTGATTGTGTAATACACACAGGAGGTGCTCCCAGGTGAACAGTATAAGAGAGGAGAGTGTGTTCCCCAGATTGTTTAATACGCACAGGACATGTTAGCAGGTGAACTACATAAGTGTGGAGAGTGTGTTCCCCTGATGGTTTAAAACACACAGGACATTTCAGTAGGTGAACAGTATAAGTGAGGAGAGTATGTTCCCCTGATGGTTTAATATACACAGGACATGCTTCCAGGTGAACAGTTTTGGTGAGGAGAGTGTGTTCCCTGATCGTTTTATATGCACAGCACATGTTACCAGTTGAACAGTATAGGTGAGGAGTGTGTGTTCCCCTGATGGTTTAATATGCACAGCACATGTTGCCAGGTGAACAGTAAAGTGAGGAGAGTGTGTTCCCCTGAAGTTTTAATATACACGGGACATGATACCAGGTGAACAGTATAAGTGAGGAGAGTGTGTTCCCCTGATGGCTCAATATACATGGGACGTGTTACCAGGAGAACAGTATAAGTGAGGAGATTGTGTTCCCCTTATGGTTTCATACACACGGGACATATCACGAGGCGAACAGTATAAGTGAGGAGAGTGTGTTCCCCTGATGGTTTAATATACACAGGACATGTTACCAGGTTTACAGTATAAGTGAGGAGAGTGTGTTCCCCTGATGATTTAATACACACGGGACTTGTTACCAGGTGAACAATATAAGTGTGGAGAGTGTGTTCCCCTGATGGTTTAATACACACGGGACATGTTCCCATGTGAACAGTATAAGTGAGGAGAGTGTGTTCCCATAATTGTTTAGTAAACATGGGACATGTTACCAGGTGAACAGTATATGTGAGGAGAGTGTGTTCCCCTGATGCTTCAATACATACGGGACATGTTACCAGGTGAACAGTATATATGAGGAGAGTGTGTTCCCCTGATGCTTCAATACATACGGGACATGTTACCAGCAGAACAGTAGAAGTGAGGAGACTGTGTTCCCCTGATGGTTTAATATGCACAGCACAAGTTGCCAGGTGAACAGTAAAGTGAGGAGAGTGTGTTCCCCTGAAGTTTTAATATACACGGGACATGATATCAGGTGAACAGTATAAGTGAGGAGAGTGTGTTCCCCTGATGGTTCAATATACATGGGACGTGTTACCTGGAGAACAGTATAAGTGAGGAGATTGTGTTCCCCTTATGGTTTCATACACACGGGACATGTCACCAGGCGAACAGTATAAGTGAGGAGAGTGTGTTCCCCTGATTGTTTAAAACACACGAGACATGTTACCAGGCAAACAGTATAAGTGAGGAGACTGTGTTCCCCTGATGGTTTAATATACACAGGACATGTATCCAGGTTTACAGCATAAGTGAGGAGAATGTATTCCCCTGATTGTTTAATACACACAGTTATGTTACCAGGTGAACAGTATAAGTGAGGAGAGTGTGTTCCCCTGATGGTTTAATACACACGGGACTTGTTACCAGGTGAACAATATAAGTGTGGAGAGTGTGTTCCCCTGATGGTTTAATACACACGGGACTTATGCCCATGTGAACAGTATAAGTGAGGAGAGTGTGTTCCCATAATTGTTTAGTAAACATGGGACATGTTACCAGGTGAACAGTATATGTGAGGCGAGTGTGTTCCCCTGATGCTTCAATACATACGGGACATGTTACCAGCAGAACAGTATAAGTGAGGAGACTGTGTTCCCCTGATGGTTTAATATACAGATGACATGTTACCAGGTTTACAGTATAAGTGAGGAGAGTGTCTTCCCATGATTGTTTAATACACACAGACATGTTACCAGGTGAACAGTATAAGTGAGGAGAGTGTGTTCCCCTGACTGTTGAATACAGACGGGACATGTCACCAGTTGAACAGTATAAGTAAGGAGAGTATGTTCCCCTGATTGTTTAATACACACGGGACATGTTACCAGGTGAACAGTATAAGTGAGGAAAGTGTGTTCCCCTGATTGTTTAATATACACAGGACATGTTACCAGGTGAACAGTATAAGTTAGGAGAGTATGTTCCCCTGATTGTTTAATACACACGGGACATGTTACCAGGTGAACAGTATAAGTTAGGAGAGTGTGTTCCCCTGATGGTTTAATACACACGGGACTTGTTACCAGGTGAACAGTATAAGTGAGGAGAGTGTGTTCCCCTGATTGTTTAATACACACGGGACATGTTACCAGGTGAACAGTATAAGTGAGGAAAGTGTGTTCCCCTGATTGTTTAATATACACAGGACATGTTACCAGGTGAACTGTATATGTGAGCAGAGTGTCTTCCCCTGATGCTTCAATACATACGGGACATGTTACCAGCAGAACAGTATAAGTGAGGAGAGTGTGTTCCCCTGATTGTTTAATAAACATGGGACATTTTACGATGCGAACAGTATAAGTGAGGAGATTGTGTTGCCCTGATGGTTTAATACTGACGGGACATGTCACCAGGTGAAAAGTATAATTGAGGAGAGATTGTTTCCCTGATGCTTTAATGCACACAGGACATGTCACTAGGTGAACAGTATAAGTGAGGAGAGTATGTTCCCCTGATGGTTTAATATACACAGGACATACTTCCAGGTGAACAGTTTTAGTGAGGAGAGTGTGTTCCCTGGTCGTTTAATATGCACTGCACATCTTACCAGTTGAACAGTATAGGTGAGGAGTGTGTGTTCCCCTGAAGTTTTAATATACACGGGACATGATACCAGGGGAACAGTATAAGTGAGGAGAGTGTGTTCCCCTTATGGTTTCATACACACGGGACATGTCACCAGGCAAACAGTATAAGTGAGGAGACTGTGTTCCCCTGATGGTTTAATATACACAGGACATGTTACCAGGTTTACAGTATAAGTAAGGAGAGTATGTTCCCATGATTGTTTAATATACACAGGACATGTTAACAGATGAACAGTATAAGTGAGGAGAGTGTGTTCACCTGATGGTTTAATACAGACGGGACTTGTTACCAGGAGAACAGTATAAGTGAGGAGAGTGTGTTCCCCTGATTGTTTAATACTGACGGGACATGTCACCAGTTGAACAGTATAAGTAAGGTGAGTATGTTCCACTGATTGTTTAATACACACGGGACATGTTACCAGGTGAACAGTATAAGTGATGAGAGTGTGTTCCCCTGATTGTTTAATATACACAGGACATGTTACCAGCTGAACAGTATAAGTGAGGAGAGTGTGTTCCCCTGATGGTTTAATACACACGGGACTTGTTACCAGGTGAACAGTATAAGTGAGGAGAGTGTATTCCCCTGATTGCTTAATACACACGGGACATGTTACCAGGTGAACAGTATAAGTGAGGAGATTGTGTTCCCCTGATTGTTTAATGCACACGGGACATGTTGCCTGGTGAACACTATAAGAGAGGAGTGTGTGTTCCCCTGATTGTGTAATACACACAGGAGGTGCTACCAGGTGAACAGTATAAGTGAGGAGAGTGTGTTCCCCAGATTGTTGAATACACACAGGACATGTTAGCAGGTGAACTACATAAGTGTGGAGAGTGTGTTCCCCTGATGGTTTAATACACACAGGACATGTCACTAGGTGATCAGTATAAGTGAGGAGAGTATTTTCCCCTGATGGTTTAATATACACAGGACATACTTCCAGGTGAACAGTTTTAGTGAGGAGAGTGTGTTCCCTGACCGTTTAATATGCACAGCACATGTTACCAGTTGAACAGTATAGGTGAGGAGTGTGTGTTCCCCTGATGGATTAATATGCACAGCACATGTTGCCAGGTGAACAGGAAAGTGAGGAGATTGTGTTCCCCTTATGGTTTCATACACACGGGACATGTCACCAGGCGAACAGTATAAGGGAGGAGAGTGTGTTCCCATGATTGTTTAAAACACACGAGACATGTTACCAGGCAAACAGTATAAGTGAGGAGACAGTGTTCCCCTGATGGTTTAATATACACAGGACATGTTACCAGGTTTACAGTATAAGTGAGGAGAGTGTATTCCCCTGATTGTTGAATACACACAGACATGTTACCAATAGAACAGTATAAGTAAGGAGAGTATGTTCCCCTGATTGTTTAATATACACAGGACATGTTACCAGGTGAACAGTATAAGTGAGGAGAGTGTGTTCCCCTGATGGTTTAATACACACGGGACATGTCACCAGTTGAACAGTATAAGTAAGGAGAGTATGTTCCCCTGATTGTTTAATACACACGGGACATGTTACCAGGTGAACAGTATAAGTGAGGAGAGTGTGTTCCCCTGATTGTTTAATATACACAGGACATGTTACCAGCTGAACAGTATAAGTGAGGAAAGTGTTTTCCCCTGATGGTTTAATACACACGGGACTTGTTACCAGGTGAACAGTATAAGTGAGGAGCGTGTGTTCCCCTGATGCTTTAATACACACAGGACATGTTACCAGTCGAACGGTATCAGAGAGGAGAGTGTGTTCCCCTGCTGGTTTATAATACACGGTACGTGTTACCAGGTGAACAGTATAAGTGAGGAGAGTGTGTTCCCCTGCTGGTTTATTATACACGGGACATGTTACCAGGTTTACAGTATAAGTGAGGAGAGTGTATTCCCCTGATTGTTTAATACACAGAGACATGTTACCAGGTGAACAGTATAAGTAAGGAGAGTATGTTCCCATGATTGTTTAATATAGACAGGACATGTTAACAGGTGAACAGTATAAGTGAAGAGAGTGTGTTCCCCTGATGGTTTAATACAGACGGGACATGTTACCAGGTTTACAGTATAAGTGAGGAGAGTGTATTCCCCTGATTGTTTAATACACAGAGACATGTTACCAGGTGAACAGTATAAGTGAGGAGAGTGTGTTCCCCTGATGGTTTAATACACACGGGACTTGTTACCAGCTGAACAGTATAAGTGAGGAGAGTGTATTCCCCTGATTGCTTAATACACACGGGACATGTTACCAGGCAAACAGTATAAGTGAGGAGACTGTGTTCCCCTGATGGTTTAATATACACGGGACATGTTACCAGGTGAACAGTATAAGTGAGGAGAGTGTGTTCCCCTGATTGTTTAATATACACAGGACATGTTACCAGCTGAACAGTATAAGTGAGGAGAGTGTATTCCCCTGATTGTTTAATACACACAGACATGTTACCAGGTGAACAGTATAAGTAAGGAGAGTATGTTCCCCTGATTGTTTAATATACACAGGACATGTTACCAGGTGAACAGTATAAGTGAGGAGAGTGTGTTCCCCTGATGGTTTAATACACACGGGACTTGTTACCAGGTGAACAGTATAAGTGAGGAGAGTGTGTTCCCCTGATTGTTTAATAGTGACTGGACATGTCACCAGTTGAACAGTATAAGTAAGGAGAGTATGTTCCCCTGATTGTTTAATACACACGGGACATGTTACCAGGTGAACAGTATAAGTGAGGAGAGTGTGTTCCCCTGATTGTTTAATATACACAGGACATGTTACCAGCTGAACAGTATAAGTGAGGAGAGTGTGTTCCCCTGATGGTTTAATACACACGGGACATGTCACCAGTTGAACAGTATAAGTAAGGAGAGTATGTTCCCCTGATTGTTTAATACACACGGGACATGTTACCAGGTAAACAGTATAAGTGAGGAGAGTGTGTTCCCCTGATTGTTTAATATACACAGGACATATTACCAGCTGAACAGTATAAGTGAGGAAAGTGTTTTCCCCTGATGGTTTAATGCACACGGGACTTGTTACCAGGTGAACAGTATAAGTGAGGAGCGTGTGTTCCCCTGATTGTTTAATACACACAGGACATGTTACCAGGTGAACAGCATAAGTGAGGAGAATGTGTTCCCATGATTGTTTAAAACACACGAGACATGTTACCAGGCAAACAGTATAAGTGAGGAGACTGTGTTCCCCTGATGGTTTAATATACACAGGACATGTTACCAGGTTTACAGTATAAGTGAGGAGAGTGTATTCCCCTGATTGTTTAATACACAGAGACATGTTACCAGCTGAACAGTATAAGTGAGGAGAGTGTATTCCCCTGATTGTTTAATACACAGAGACATGTTACCAGGTGAACAGTGTAAGTAAGGAGAGTATGTTCCCATGATTGTTTAATATACACAGGACATGTTAACAGGTGAACAGTATAAGTGAGGAGAGTGTGTTCCCCTGATGGTTTAATACAGACGGGACTTGTTACCAGGTGAACAGTATAAGTGAGGAGAGTGTGTTCCCCTGATTGTTTAATACTGACTGGACATGTCACCAGTTGAACAGTATAAGTAAGGTGAGTATGTTCCACTGATTGTTTAATACACACGGGACATGTTACCAGGTGAACAGTATAAGTGAGGAGAGTGTGTTCCCCTGATTGTTTAATATACACAGGACATGTTACCAGCTGAACAGTATAAGTGAGGAGAGTGTGTTCCCCTGATGGTTTAATACACACGGGACTTGTTACCAGGTGAACAGTATAAGTGAGGAGAGTGTATTCCCCTGATTGCTTAATACACACGGGACATGTTACCAGGTGAACAGTATAAGTAAGGAGAGTATGTTCCCATGATTGTTTAATATACACAGGACATGTTAATAGGTGAACAGTATAAGTGAGGAGAGTGTGTTCCCCTGATGGTTTAATACAGACGGGACTTGTTACCAGGTGAACAGTATAAGTGAGGAGAGTGTGTTCCCCTGATTGTTTAATACTGACGGGACATGTCACCAGTTGAACAGTATAAGTAAGGTGAGTATGTTCCACTGATTGTTTAATACACACGGGACATGTTACCAGGTGAACAGTATAAGTGAGGAGAGTGTGTTCCCCTGATTGTTTAATATACACAGGACATGTTACCAGCTGAACAGTATAAGTGAGGAGAGTGTGTTCCCCTGATGGTTTAATACACACGGGACTTGTTACCAGCTGAACAGTATAAGTGAGGAGAGTGTATTCCCCTGATTGCTTAATACACACGGGACATGTTCCCAGGTGAACAGTATAAGTGAGGAGATTGTGTTCCCCTGATTGTTTAATGCACACGGGACATGTTGCCTGGTGAACACTGTAAGAGAGGAGTGTGTGTTCCCCTGATTGTGTAATACACACAGGAGGTGCTACCAGGTGAACAGTATAAGTGAGGATAGTGTGTTCCCCAGATTGTTGAATACACAGAGGACATGTTAGCAGGTGAACTACATAAGTGTGGAGAGTGTGTTCCCCTGATGGTTTAATACACACAGGACATGTCACTAGGTGATCAGTATAAGTGAGGAGAGTATTTTCCCCTGATGGTTTAATATACACAGGACATACTTCCAGGTGAACAGTTTTAGTGAGGAGAGTGTGTTCCCTGACCGTTTAATATGCACAGCACATGTTACCAGTTGAACAGTATAGGTGAGGAGTGTGTGTTCCCCTGATGGAGTAATATGCACAGCACATGTTGCCAGGTGAACAGGAAAGTGAGGAGATTGTGTTCCCCTTATGGTTTCATACACACGGGACATGTCACCAGGCGAACAGTATAAGTGAGGAGAGTGTGTTCCCATGATTGTTTAAAACACACGAGACATGTTACCAGGCAAACAGTATAAGTGAGGAGACAGTGTTCCCGTGATGGTTTAATATACACAGGACATGTTACCAGGTTTACAGTATAAGTGAGGAGAGTGTATTCCCCTGATTGTTTAATACACACAGACATGTTACCAGGTGAACAGTATAAGTAAGGAGAGTATGTTCCCCTGATTGTTTAATATACACAGGACATGTTACCAGGTGAACAGTATAAGTGAGGAGAGTGTGTTCCCCTGATGGTTTAATACACACGGGACCTGTTACCAGGTGAACAGTATAAGTGAGGAGAGTGTGTTCCCCTGATTGTTTAATACTGACGGGACATGTCACCAGTTGAACAGTATAAGTAAGGAGAGTATGTTCCCCTGATTGTTTAATACACACGGGACATGTTACCAGCTGAACAGTATAAGTGAGGAAAGTGTTTTCCCCTGATGGTTTAATACACACGGGACTTGTTACCAGGTGAACAGTATAAGTGAGGAGCGTGTGTTCCCCTGATTGTTTAATACACACAGGACATGTTACCAGGTGAACAGCATAAGTGAGGAGAGTGTGTTCCCATGATTGTTTAAAACACACGAGACATGTTACCAGGCAAACAGTATAAGTGAGGAGACTGTGTTCCCCTGATGGTTTAATATACACAGGACATGTTACCAGGTTTACAGTATAAGTAAGGAGAGTGTATTCCCCTGATTGTTTAATACACAGAGACATGTTACCAGGTGAACAGTGTAAGTAAGGAGAGTATGTTATCATGATTGTTTAATATACACAGGACATGTTAACAGGTGAACAGTATAAGTGAGGAGAGTGTGTTCCCCTGATGGTTTAATACAGACGGGACTTGTTACCAGGTGAACAGTATAAGTGAGGAGAGTGTGTTCCCCTGATTGTTTAATACTGACTGGACATGTCACCAGTTGAACAGTATAAGTAAGGAGAGTATGTTCCACTGATTGTTTAATACACACGGGACATGTTACCAGGTGAACAGTATAAGTGAGGAGAGTGTGTTCCCCTGATTGTTTAATATACACAGGACATGTTACCAGCTGAACAGTATAAGTGAGGAGAGTGTGTTCCCCTGATGGTTTAATACACACGGGACTTGTTACCAGCTGAACAGTATAAGTGAGGAGAGTGTATTCCCCTGATTGCTTAATACACACGGGACATGTTACCAGGTGAACAGTATAAGTGAGGAGATTGTGTTCCCCTGATTGTTTAATGCACACGGGACATGTTGCCTGGTGAACACTATAAGAGAGGAGTGTGTGTTCCCCTGATTGTGTAATACACACAGGAGGTGCTACCAGGTGAACAGTATAAGTGAGGAGAGTGTGTTCCCCAGATTGTTGAATACACACAGGACATGTTAGCAGGTGAACTACATAAGTGTGGAGAGTGTGTTCCCCTGATGGTTTAATACACACAGGACATGTCACTAGGTGATCAGTATAAGTGAGGAGAGTATTTTCCCCTGATGGTTTAATATACACAGGACATACTTCCAGGTGAACAGTTTTAGTGAGGAGAGTGTGTTCCCTGACCGTTTAATATGCACAGCACATGTTACCAGTTGAAAAGTATAGGTGAGGAGTGTGTGTTCCCCTGATGGAGTAATATGCACAGCACATGTTGCCAGGTGAACAGGAAAGTGAAGAGATAGTGTTCCCCTTATGGTTTCATACACACGGGACATGTGACCAGGCGAACAGTATAAGTGAGGAGAGTGTGTTCCCATGATTGTTTAAAACACACGAGACATGTTACCAGGCAAACAGTATAAGTGAGGAGACAGTGTTCCCGTGATGGTTTAATATACACAGGACATGTTACCAGGTTTACAGTATAAGTGAGGAGAGTGTATTCCCCTGATTGTTTAATACACACAGACATGTTACCAGGTGAACAGTATAAGTAAGGAGAGTATGTTCCCCTGATTGTTTAATATACACAGGACATGTTACCAGGTGAACAGTATAAGTGAGGAGAGTGTGTTCCCCTGATGGTTTAATACACACGGGACTTGTTACCAGTTGAACAGTATAAGTGAGGAGAGTGTGTTCCCCTGATTGTTTAATACTGACGGGACATGTCACCAGTTGAACAGTATAAGTAAGGAGAGTATGTTCCCCTGATTGTTTAATACACACGGGACATGTTACCAGGTGAACAGTATAAGTGAGGAGAGTGTGTTCCCCTGATTGTTTAATATACACAGGACATGTTACCAGCTGAACAGTATAATTGAGGAGAGTGTGTTCCCCTGATGGTTTAATACACACGGGACATGTCACCAGTTGAACAGTATAAGTAAGGAGAGTATGTTCCCCTGATTGTTTAATACACACGGGACATGTTACCAGGTGAACAGTATAAGTGAGGAGAGTGTGTTCCCCTGATTGTTTAATATACACAGGACATGTTACCAGCTGAACAGTATAAGTGAGGAAAGTGTTTTCCCCTGATGGTTTAATACACACGGGACTTGTTACCAGGTGAACAGTATAAGTGAGGAGCGTGTGTTCCCCTGATTGTTTAATACACACATGACATGTTACCAGGTGAACAGCATAAGTGAGGAGAGTGTGTTCCCATGATTGTTTAAAACACACGAGACATGTTACCAGGCAAACAGTATAAGTGAGGAGACTGTGTTCCCCTGATGGTTTAATATACACAGGACATGTTACCAGGTTTACAGTATAAGTGAGGAGAGTGTATTCCCCTGATTGTTTAATACACAGAGACATGTTACCAGGTGAACAGTATAAGTAAGGAGAGTATGTTCCCATGATTGTTTAATATACACAGGACATGTTAACAGGTGAACAGTATAAGTGAGGAGAGTGTGTTCCCCTGATGGTTTAATACAGACGGGACTTGTTACCAGGTGAACAGTATAAGTGAGGAGAGTGTGTTCCCCTGATTGTTTAATACTGACGGGACATGTCACCAGTTGAACAGTATAAGTGAGGAGAGTGTATTCCCCTGATTGCTTAATACACACGGGACATGTTACCAGGTGAACAGTATAAGTGAGGAGATTGTGTTCCCCTGATTGTTTAATGCACACGGGACATGTTGCCTGGTGAACACTATAAGAGAGGAGTGTGTGTTCCCCTGATTGTGTAATACACACAGGAGGTGCTACCAGGTGAACAGTATAAGTGAGGAGAGTGTGTTCCCCAGATTGTTGAATACACACAGGACATGTTAGCAGGTGAACTACATAAGTGTGGAGAGTGTGTTCCCCTGATGGTTTAATACACACAGGACATGTCACTAGGTGATCAGTATAAGTGAGGAGAGTATTTTCCCCTGATGGTTTAATATACACAGGACATACTTCCAGGTGAACAGTTTTAGTGAGGAGAGTGTGTTCCCTGACCGTTTAATATGCACAGCACATGTTACCAGTTGAAAAGTATAGGTGAGGAGTGTGTGTTCCCCTGATGGAGTAATATGCACAGCACATGTTGCCAGGTGAACAGGAAAGTGAAGAGATAGTGTTCCCCTTATGGTTTCATACACACGGGACATGTGACCAGGCGAACAGTATAAGTGAGGAGAGTGTGTTCCCATGATTGTTTAAAACACACGAGACATGTTACCAGGCAAACAGTATAAGTGAGGAGACAGTGTTCCCGTGATGGTTTAATATACACAGGACATGTTACCAGGTTTACAGTATAAGTGAGGAGAGTGTATTCCCCTGATTGTTTAATACACACAGACATGTTACCAGGTGAACAGTATAAGTAAGGAGAGTATGTTCCCCTGATTGTTTAATATACACAGGACATGTTACCAGGTGAACAGTATAAGTGAGGAGAGTGTGTTCCCCTGATGGTTTAATACACACGGGACTTGTTACCAGTTGAACAGTATAAGTGAGGAGAGTGCGTTCCCCTGATTGTTTAATACTGACGGGACATGTCACCAGTTGAACAGTATAAGTAAGGAGAGTATGTTCCCCTGATTGTTTAATACACACGGGACATGTTACCAGGTGAACAGTATAAGTGAGGAGAGTGTGTTCCCCTGATTGTTTAATATACACAGGACATGTTACCAGCTGAACAGTATAATTGAGGAGAGTGTGTTCCCCTGATGGTTTAATACACACGGGACATGTCACCAGTTGAACAGTATAAGTAAGGAGAGTATGTTCCCCTGAATGTTTAATACACACGGGACATGTTACCAGGTGAACAGTACAAGTGAGGAGAGTGTGTTCCCCTGATTGTTTAATATACACAGGACATGTTACCAGCTGAACAGTATAAGTGAGGAAAGTGTTTTCCCCTGATGGTTTAATACACACGGGACTTGTTACCAGGTGAACAGTATAAGTGAGGAGCGTGTGTTCCCCTGATTGTTTAATACACACATGACATGTTACCAGGTGAACAGCATAAGTGAGGAGAGTGTGTTCCCATGATTGTTTAAAACACACGAGACATGTTACCAGGCAAACAGTATAAGTGAGGAGACTGTGTTCCCCTGATGGTTTAATATACACAGGACATGTTACCAGGTTTACAGTATAAGTGAGGAGAGTGTATTCCCCTGATTGTTTAATACACAGAGACATGTTACCAGGTGAACAGTATAAGTAAGGAGAGTATGTTCCCATGATTGTTTAATATACACAGGACATGTTAACAGGTGAACAGTATAAGTGAGGAGAGTGTGTTCCCCTGATGGTTTAATACAGACGGGACTTGTTACCAGGTGAACAGTATAAGTGAGGAGAGTGTGTTCCCCTGATTGTTTAATACTGACGGGACATGTCACCAGTTGAACAGTATAAGTAAGGTGAGTATGTTCCACTGATTGTTTAATACACACGGGACATGTTACCAGGTGAACAGTATAAGTGAGGAGAGTGTGTTCCCCTGATTGTTTAATATACACAGGACATGTTACCAGCTGAACAGTATAAGTGAGGAGAGTGTGTTCCCCTGATGGTTTAATACACACGGGACTTGTTACCAGGTGAACAGTATAAGTGAGGAGAGTGTATTCCCCTGATTGCTTAATACACACGGGACATGTTACCAGGTGAACAGTATAAGTGAGGAGATTGTGTTCCCCTGATTGTTTAATGCACACGGGACATGTTGCCTGGTGAACACTATAAGAGAGGAGTGTGTGTTCCCCTGATTGTGTAATACACACAGGAGGTGCTACCAGGTGAACAGTATAAGTGAGGAGAGTGTGTTCCCCAGATTGTTGAATACACACAGGACATGTTAGCAGGTGAACTACATAAGTGTGGAGAGTGTGTTCCCCTGATGGTTTAATACACACAGGACATGTCACTAGGTGATCAGTATAAGTGAGGAGAGTATTTTCCCCTGATGGTTTAATATACACAGGACATACTTCCAGGTGAACAGTTTTGTGAGGAGTGTGTGTTCCTTGACCGTTTAATATGCACAGCACATGTTACCAGTTGAACAGTATAGGTGAGGAGTGTGTGTTCCCCTGATGGAGTAATATGCACAGCACATGTTGCCAGGTGAACAGGAAAGTGAGGAGATTGTGTTCCCCTTATGGTTTCATACACACGGGACATGTCACCAGGCGAACAGTATAAGTGAGGAGAGTGTGTTCCCATGATTGTTTAAAACACACGAGACATGTTACCAGGCAAACAGTATAAGTGAGGAGACAGTGTTCCCGTGATGGTTTAATATACACAGGACATGTTACCAGGTTTACAGTATAAATGAGGAGAGTGTATTCCCCTGATTGTTTAATACACACAGACATGTTACCAGGTGAACAGTATAAGTAAGGAGAGTATGTTCCCCTGATTGTTTAATATACACAGGACATGTTACCAGGTGAACAGTAGAAGTGAGGAGAGTGTGTTCCCCTGATGGTTTAATACACACGGGACTTGTTACCAGGTGAACAGTGTAAGTGAGGAGAGTGTGTTCCCCTGATTGTTTAATACTGACGGGACATGTCACCAGTTGAACAGTATAAGTAAGGAGAGTATGTTCCCCTGATTGTTTAATACACACGGGACATGTTACAGGTGAACAGTATAAGTGAGGAGAGTGTGTTCCCCTGATTGTTTAATATACACAGGACATGTTACCAGCTGAACAGTATAAGTGAGGAAAGTGTTTTCCCCTGATGGTTTAATACACACGGGACTTGTTACCAGGTGAACAGTATAAGTGAGGAGCGTGTGTTCCCCTGATTGTTTAATACACACAGGACATGTTACCAGGTGAACAGTATAAGTGAAGAGAGTGTGTTCCCCTGATTGTTTAATATACACAGAACATGTTACCAGGTGAACAGTATAAGTGAGGAGAGTGTGTTCCCTGATGGTTTAATACACACGGGACTTGTTACCAGGTGAACAGTATAAGTGAGGAGAGTGTGTTCCCATGATTGCTTAGTAAACATGGGACATGTTACCAGGTGAAAAGTATATGTGAGGAGAGTGTGTTCCACCTGATGCTTCAATACATACGGGACATGTTACCAGCAGAACAGTATAAGTGAGGAGAGTGTGTTCCCCTGATTGTTTAATAAACATGGTACATTTTACGATTCGAACAGTATAATTGAGGAGATCGTGTTCCCCTGATGGTGTAATACTGACGGGACATGTCATCAGGTGAAAAGTATAAGTGAGGAGAGTGTGTTCCCCTGATTGTTTAATACTGACGGGACATGTCACCAGTTGCACAGTAGAAGTAAGGAGAGTATGTTCCCCTGATTGTTTAATACACACGGGACATGTAACCAGGTGAACAGTATAAGTGAGGAGAGTGTGTTCCCCTGATGGTTGAATACACACGGGACTTGTTACCAGTTGAACAGTATAAGTGAGGAGAGTGTGTTCCCCTGATTGTTTAATGCACACAGGACATGTTACCAGCTGAACAAGATAAGTGAGGAGAGTGTGTTCCCCTGATTGTTTAATGTACACAGGACATGTTATCAGGTGAACAGTATAAGTGAGGAGAGTGTGTTCCCCTGATGGTTTAATACACAAGGGACTTGTTACCAGGTGAACAGTATAAGTGAGGAGAGTGTGTTCCCCTGATGGTTTAATACACACGGGACTTGTTCCCAGGTGAACAGTATAAGTGAGGAGAGTGTGTTCCCATGATTGTTTAGTAAACATGGGACATGTTACCAGGTGAACAGGATAAGTGGGGAGAGTTTGTTCCCCTGATGCTTCAATACATACGGGATATGTTACCAGCAGAACAGTAATAGTGAGGAGAGTGTGTTCCCCTGATTGTTTAATAAATATGGGACATTTTACGAGGCGAACAGTATAAGTGAGGAGATCGTGTTCCCCTGATGGTTTAATACTGACGGGACATGTCATCAGGTGAAAAGTATAAGTGAGGAGAGTGTGTTCCCCTGATGCTTTAATACACACAGGACATGTTACCAGTCGAACAGTATCAGAGAGGAGAGTGTGTTCCCCTGCTGGTTTATAATACACGGTACGTGTTACCAGGTGAACAGTATAAGTGAGGAGAGTGTGTTCCCCTGCTGGTTTATTATACACGGGACATGTTACCAGGTGAACGGTATAAGTGAGGAGAGTGCGTTCCCCTGATGGTTCATTATACACCGAACGTGTTACCAGGTGAACCGTATAAGTGAGGAGATTGTGTTCCCCTGATGGTTTCAAGCACACGAGACATGTCACCAGGTGAGCAGTATAAGTGAGGAGAGTGTGTTCCCCTGATGTTTTAATACACACGGGACATGTTACCAGGTGAATAGTATAAGTGAGGAGAGTGTGTTCCGCTGATTGTTTAATGTCCATGAGACATGTCACCAGGTGAGCAGCATAAGTCAGGAGAGTGTGTTCCCCTGATGGTTTAATATACACGGGACATGTTACCAGGTGAACAGTATGAGTGAGCAGACTGTGTTCCACTGATGGTTCAATATACACGGGACATCGCACCAGTTGAACAGTATAAGTGAGGAGACTGTGTTCCACTGATGGTTTAATATGCACGGGACATCGTACCAGGTGAACAGTATAAGTGAGGAGAGGGTGTTCCCCTGATGTTTTAATACACACGGGACATGTGACCAGATGAACAGTATAAGTGAGCAGTGTGTGTTCCCCTAATGTTTTAATAGAGACGGGACATGTTACAAGGTGAACAGTATAAGTGAGGAAAGTGTGTTCCCCTGATGGTTTAATATGCACGAGACATGTTACCAGGTGAACAGTATAAGTGAGGAGAGTGTGTTCCCCTGATTGTTTAATATACACGAGACGTGTTACCAGGTGAACAGTATAAGTGAGGAGAGTGTGTTTCCCTGATGTTTTAAAACACACGGGACATGTTACCATTTGAACAGTACAAGTGAGGAGAGTGTGTTCCCCAGATTGTTTAATACACACGGGTCATGTTACCAGGTGAACAGTATAGGTAAGGAGACTGTGTTCCCCTGAAGTTTTACTATACACGGGACATGATACCAGGTGAACAGTATAAGTGAGGAGAGTGTGTTCCCCTGATGGTTCAATATACATGGGACGTGTTACCAGGAGAACAGTATAAGTGAGGAGATTATGTCCCCCTTATGGTTTCATACACACGGGACATGTCACCAGGCGAACAGTATAAGTGAGCAGAGTGTGTTCCCCTGATTGTTTAATACACACGAGACATGTTCCCAGGCAAACAGTATAAGTGAGGAGACTGTGTTCCACTGATGGTTTAATACACAAGGGACTTGTTACCAGGTGAACAGTATAAGTGAGGAGAGTGTGTTCCCCTGATGGTTTAATACACACGGGACTTGTTCCCAGGTGAACAGTATAAGTGAGGAGTGTGTGTTCCCATGATTGTTTAGTAAACATGGGACATGTTACCAGGTGAACAGGATAAGTGGGGAGAGTTTGTTCCCCTGATGCTTCAATACATACGGGATATGTTACCAGCAGAACAGTATAAGTGAGGAGAGTGTGTTCCCCTGATTGTTTAATAAATATGGGACATTTTACGAGGCGAACAGTATAAGTGAGTAGATCGTGTTCCCCTGATGGTTTAATACTGACGGGACATGTCATCAGGTGAAAAGTATAAGTGAGGAGAGTGTGTTCCCCTGATGCTTTAATACACACAGGACATGTTACCAGTCGAACAGTATCAGAGAGGAGAGTGTGTTCCCCTGCTGGTTTATAATACACGGTACGTGTTACCAGGTGAACAGTATAAGTGAGGAGAGTGTGTTCCCCTGCTGGTTTATTATACACGGGACATGTTACCAGGTGAACAGTATAAGTGAGGAGAGTGTGTTCCCCTGATGGTTCATTATACACCGGACGTGTTACCAGGTGAACCGTATAAGTGAGGAGAATGGGTTCCCCTGATGGTTTCAAGCACACGAGACATGTCACCAGGTGAGCAGTATAAGTGAGGAGAGTGTGTTCCCCTGATGTTTTAATACACACGGGACATGTTACCAGGTGAATAGTATAAGTGAGGAGAGTGTGTTCCCCTGATTGTTTAATGTCCATGAGACATGTCACCAGGTGAGCAGCATAAGTCAGGAGAGTGTGTTCCCCTGATGGTTTAATATACACGGGACATGTTACCAGGTGAACAGTATGAGTGAGGAGACTGTGTTCCACTGATGGTTCAATATACACGGGACATCGCACCAGTTGAACAGTATAAGTGAGGAGACTGTGTTCCACTGATGGTTTAATATACACGGGACATCTTACCAGGTGAACAGTAGAGGTGAGCAGAGTGTGTTCCCCTGATTGTTTAATGCACACGGGACATGTTGCCAGGTGAACACTATAAGTGAGGAGAGTCTGTTCCACTGATTGTGTAATACACACAGGATGTGCTCCCAGAAGAACAGTATAAGTGAGGAGAGAGTGTTGCCCAGATTGTTTAATACACACAGGACATGTTCGGAGGTGAACTACATAAGTGTGGAGAGTGTGTTCCCCTGATTGTTTAATGCACACAGGACATGTCACTAGGTGAACAGGATAAGTGAGGAGAGTATGTTCCCCTGATTGTTTAATATACACAGGACATGCTTCCAGGTGGACAGTTTTAGTGAGGAGAGTGTGTAACCAGATCGTTTAATATGCACAGCACATGTTACCAGTTGAACAGTATAGGTGAGTAGTGTGTGTTCCCCTGATGGTTCAATATGCACAGCACATGTTGCCAGGTGAACAGTAAACTGAGGAGAGTGTGTTCCCCTGAAGTTTTAATATACACGGGACATGATACCAGGTGAACAGTATAAGTGAGGAGAGTGTGTTCCCCTGATGGTTCAATATACATGGGACGTGTTACCAGGAGAACAGTATAAGTGAGGAGATTATGTTCCCCTTATGGTTTCATACACACGGGACATGTCACCAGGCGAACAGTATAAGTGAGCAGAGTGTGTTCCCCTGATTGTTTAATACACACGAGACATGTTCCCAGGCAAACAGTATAAGTGAGGAGACTGTGTTCCCCTGATGGTTTAATACACAAGGGACTTGTTACCAGGTGAACAGTATAAGTGAGGAGAGTGTGTTCCCCTGATGGTTTAATACACACGGGACTTGTTCCCAGGTGAACAGTATAAGTGAGGAGTGTGTGTTCCCATGATTGTTTAGTAAACATGGGACATGTTACCAGGTGAACAGGATAAGTGGGGAGAGTTTGTTCCCCTGATGCTTCAATACATACGGGATATGTTACCAGCAGAACAGTATAAGTGAGGAGAGTGTGTTCCCCTGATTGTTTAATAAATATGGGACATTTTACGAGGCGAACAGTATAAGTGAGGAGATCGTGTTCCCATGATGGTTTAATACTGACGGGACATGTCATCAGGTGAAAAGTATAAGTGAGGAGAGTGTGTTCCCCTGATGCTTTAATACACACAGGACATGTTACCAGTCGAACGGTATCAGAGAGGAGAGTGTGTTCCCCTGCTGGTTTATAATACACGGTACGTGTTACCAGGTGAACAGTATAAGTGAGGAGAGTGTGTTCCCCTGCTGGTTTATTATACACGGGACATGTTACCAGGTGAACAGTATAAGTGAGGAGAGTGTGTTCCCCTGATGGTTCATTATACACCGGACGTGTTACCAGGTGAACCGTATAAGTGAGGAGATTGAGTTCCCCTGATGGTTTCAAGCACACGAGACATGTCACCAGGTGAGCAGTATAAGTGAGGAGAGTGTGTTCCCCTGATGTTTTAATACACACGGGACATGTTACCAGGTGAATAGTATAAGTGAGGAGAGTGTGTTCCCCTGATTGTTTAATGTCCATGAGACATGTCACCAGGTGAGCAGCATAAGTCAGGAGAGTGTGTTCCCCTGATGGTTTAATATACACGGGACATGTTACCAGGTGAACAGTATGAGTGAGGAGACTGTGTTCCACTGATGGTTCAATATACACGGGACATCGCACCAGTTGAACAGTCTCAGTGAGGAGACTGTGTTCCACTGATGGTTTAATATACACGGGACATCTTACCAGGTGAACAGTAGAGGTGAGCAGAGTGTGTTCCCCTGATTGTTTAATGCACACGGGACATGTTGCCAGGTGAACACTATAAGTGAGGAGAGTCTGTTCCACTGATTGTGTAATACACACAGGAGGTGCTCCCAGAAGAACAGTATAAGTGTGGAGAGTGTGTTCCCCAGATTGTTTAATACACACAGGACATGTTAGGAGGTGAACTACATAAGTGTGGAGAGTGTGTTCCCCTGATTGTTTAATGCACACAGGACATGTCACTAGGTGAACAGGATAAGTGAGGAGAGTATGTTCCCCTGATTGTTTAATATACACAGGACATGCTTCCAGGTGAACAGTTTTAGTGAGGAGAGTGTGTAACCAGATCGTTTAATATGCACAGCACATGTTACCAGTTGAACAGTATAGGTGAGTAGTGTGTGTTCCCCTGATGGTTCAATATGCACAGCACATGTTGCCAGGTGAACAGTAAACTGAGGAGAGTGTGTTCCCCTGAGGTTTTAATATACACGGGACATGATACCAGGTGAACAGTATAAGTGAGGAGAGTGTGTTCCCCTGATGGTTCAATATACATGGGACGTGTTACCAGGAGAACAGTATAAGTGAGGAGATTATGTTCCCCTTATGGTTTCATACACACGGGACATGTCACCAGGCGAACAGTATAAGTGAGCAGAGTGTGTTCCCCTGATTGTTTAATACACACGAGACATGTTCCCAGGCAAACAGTATAAGTGAGGAGACTGTGTTCCCCTGATGGTTTAATACACAAGGGACTTGTTACCAGGTGAACAGTATAAGTGAGGAGAGTGTGTTCCCCTGATGGTTTAATACACACGGGACTTGTTCCCAGGTGAACAGTATAAGTGAGGAGTGTGTGTTCCCATGATTGTTTAGTAAACATGGGACATGTTACCAGGTGAACAGGATAAGTGGGGAGAGTTTGTTCCCCTGATGCTTCAATACATACGGGATATGTTACCAGCAGAACAGTATAAGTGAGGAGAGTGTGTTCCCCTGATTGTTTAATAAATATGGGACATTTTACGAGGCGAACAGTATAAGTGAGGAGATCGTGTTCCCATGATGGTTTAATACTGACGGGACATGTCATCAGGTGAAAAGTATAAGTGAGGAGAGTGTGTTCCCCTGATGCTTTAATACACACAGGACATGTTACCAGTCGAACGGTATCAGAGAGGAGAGTGTGTTCCCCTGCTGGTTTATAATACACGGTACGTGTTACCAGGTGAACAGTATAAGTGAGGAGAGTGTGTTCCCCTGCTGGTTTATTATACACGGGACATGTTACCAGGTGAACAGTATAAGTGAGGAGAGTGTGTTCCCCTGATGGTTCATTATACACCGGACGTGTTACCAGGTGAACCGTATAAGTGAGGAGATTGAGTTCCCCTGATGGTTTCAAGCACACGAGACATGTCACCAGGTGAGCAGTATAAGTGAGGAGAGTGTGTTCCCCTGATGTTTTAATACACACGGGACATGTTACCAGGTGAATAGTATAAGTGAGGAGAGTGTGTTCCCCTGATTGTTTAATGTCCATGAGACATGTCACCAGGTGAGCAGCATAAGTCAGGAGAGTGTGTTCCCCTGATGGTTTAATATACACGGGACATGTTACCAGGTGAACAGTATGAGTGAGGAGACTGTGTTCCACTGATGGTTCAATATACACGGGACATCGCACCAGTTGAACAGTATAAGTGAGGAGACTGTGTTCCACTGATGGTTTAATATACACGGGACATCTTACCAGGTGAACAGCATAGGTGAGCAGAGTGTGTTCCCCTGATTGTTTAATGCACACGGGACATGTTCCCAGGCAAACAGTATAAGTGAGGAGACTGTGTTCCCCTGATGGTTTAATACACAAGGGACTTGTTACAAGGTGAACAGTATAAGTGAGGAGAGTGTGTTCCCCTGATGGTTTAATACACACGGGACTTGTTCCCAGGTGAACAGTATAAGTAAGGAGACTGTGTTCCACTGATGGTTTAATATACACGGGACATCTTACCAGGTGAACAGTATAGGTGAGCAGAGTGTGTTCCCCTGATTGTTTAATGCACACGGGACATGTTGCCAGGTGAACACTATAAGTGAGGAGAGTCTGTTCCACTGATTGTGTCATACACACAGGAGGTGCTCCCAGGTGAACAGTATAAGTGTGGAGAGTGTGTTCCCCAGATTGTTTAATACACACAGGACATGTTAGGAGGTGAACTACATAAGTGTGGAGAGTGTGTTCCCCTGATTGTTTAATGCACACAGGACATGTCACTAGGTGAACAGGATAAGTGAGGAGAGTATGTTCCCCTGATTGTTTAATATACACAGGACATGCTTCCAGGTGAACAGTTTTAGTGAGGAGAGTGTGTAACCTGATCGTTTAATATGCACAGCACATGTTACCAGTTGAACAGTATAGGTGAGTAGTGTGTGTTCCCCTGATGGTTCAATATGCACAGCACATGTTGCCAGGTGAACAGTAAAGTGAGGAGAGTGTGTTCCCCTGAAGTTTTAATATACACGGGACATGATACCAGGTGAACAGCATAAGTGAGGAGAGTGTGTTCCCTTGATGGTTCAATATACATGGGACGTGTTACCAGGAGAACAGTATAAGTGAGGAGATTATGTTCCCCTTATGGTTTCAGACACACGGGACATGTCACCAGGCGAACAGTATAAGTGAGCAGAGTGTGTTCCCCTGATTGTTTAATACACACGAGACATGTTCCCAGGCAAACAGTATAAGTGAGGAGACTATGTTCCCCTGATGGTTTAATACACAAGGGACTTGTTACCAGGTGAACAGTATAAGTGAGGAGAGTGTGTTCCCCTGATGGTTTAATACACACGGGACTTGTTCCCAGGTGAACAGTATAAGTGAGGAGTGTGTGTTCCCATGATTGTTTAGTAAACATGGGACATGTTACCAGGTGAACAGGATAAGTGGGGAGAGTTTGTTCCCCTGATGCTTCAATACATACGGGATATGTTACCAGCAGAACAGTATAAGTGAGGAGAGTGTGTTCCCCTGATTGTTTAATAAATATGGGACATTTTACGAGGCGAACAGTATAAGTGAGGAGATCGTGTTCCCCTGATGGTTTAATACTGACGGGACATGTCATCAGGTGAAAAGTATAAGTGAGGAGAGTGTGTTCCCCTGATGCTTTAATACACACAGGACATGTTATCAGTCGAACAGTATCAGAGAGGAGATTGTGTTCCCCTGCTGGTTTATAATACACGGTACGTGTTACCAGGTGAACAGGATAAGTGAGGAGAGTGTGTTCCCCTGCTGGTTTATTATACACGGGACATGTTACCAGGTGAACCGTATAAGTGAGGAGATTGGGTTCCCCTGATTGTTTAATGTCCATGAGACATGTCACCAGGTGAGCAGCATAAGTCAGGAGAGTGTGTTCCCCTGATGGTTTAATATACACGGGACATGTTACCAGGTGAACAGTATGAGTGAGGAGACTGTGTTCCACTGATGGTTCAATATACACGGGACATCGCACCAGTTGAACAGTCTAAGTGAGGAGACTGTGTTGCACTGATGGTTTAATATGCACGGGACATCGTACCAGGTGAACAGTATAAGTGAGGAGAGGGTGTTCCCCTGATGTTTTAATACACACGGGACATGTGACCAGATGAACAGAATAAGTGAGCGGTGTGTGTTCCCCTAATGTTTTAATAGAGACGGGACATGTTACCAGGTGAACAGTATAAGTGAGGAAAGTGTGTTCCCCTGATGGTTTAATATGCACGAGACATGTTACCAGGTGAACAGTATAAGTGAGGAGAGTGTGTTCCCCTGATTGTTTAATATACACGAGACGTGTTACCAGGTGAACAGTATAAGTGAGGAGAGTGTGTTTCCCTGATGTTTTAATACACACGGGACATGTTACCATTTGAACAGTACAGGTGAGGAGAGTGTGTTCCCCAGATAGTTTAATACACACGGGTCATGTTACCAGGTGAACAGTATAGGTAAGGAGACTGTGTTCCACTGATTGTTTAATATACACGGGACATCTTACCAGGTGAACAGTATAGGTGAGCAGAGTGTGTTCCCCTGATTGTTTAATGCACACGGGACATGTTGCCAGGTGAACACTATAAGTGAGGAGAGTCTGTTCCACTGATTGTGTAATACACACAGGAGGTGCTACCAGGTGAACAGTATAAGTGTGGAGAGTCTGTTCCCCAGATTGTTTAATACACACAGGACATGTTAGGAGGTGAACTACATAAGTGTGGAGAGTGTGTTCCCCTGATTGTTTAATGCACACAGGACATGTCACTAGGTGAACAGTATAAGTGAGGAGAGTATGTTCCCCTGATTGTTTAATATACACAGGACATGCTTCCAGGTGAACAGTTTTAGTGAGGAGAGTGTGTAACCTGATCGTTTAATATGCACAGCACATGTTACCAGTTGAACAGTATAGGTGAGGAGTGTGTGTTCCCCTGATGGTTCAATATGCACAGCACATGTTGCCAGGTGAACAGTAAAGTGAGGAGAGTGTGTTCCCCTGAAGTTTTAATATACACGGGACATGATACCAGGTGAACAGTATAAGTGAGGAGAGTGTGTTCCCCTGATGGTTCAATATACATGGGACGTGTTACCAGGAGAACAGTATAAGTGAGGAGATTATGTTCCCCTTATGGTTTCATACACACGGGACCTGCCACCAGGCGAACAGTATAAGTGAGCAGACTGTGTTCCCCTGATTGTTTAATACACACGAGACATGTTCCCAGGCAAACAGTATAAGTGAGGAGACTGTGTTCCCCTGATGGTTTAATACACACAGGACATGTTACCAGCTGAACGAAAGTGAGGAGAATGTTTTCCCCTGATGATTTAACACAAACCGGACATGTCACGAGGTGAACAGTATAAGTAAGGAGAGAATGTTCCCCTGATTGTTTAATGCACACAGGACATGTTACCAGGTGAACAGTATAAGTGAGGAGAGTATGTTCCCCTGATGGTTTCATATGCAGAGGACATGTTACCAGGTGAACAGTGAAGTGAGGAGAGTGTGTTCCCCTGATGGTTTAATATACACGGGACATGTTACCAGGTGAGCAGAAGAAGTGAGGAGAGTATGTTCCCCTGATGGGATAATATACAAGCTACGTGTTACCAGGTGAACTGGAAAAGGGAGGAGATTGTGTTCCCCAGATTGTTTCATACACACGGGACATGTCACCAGGCGAACAGTATAAGTGAGGAGACTGTGTTCCCCTGATGGTTTAATATGCACGAGACATGTTACCATGTGAACAGTATAAGTGAGAAGAATGTGTTCCCCTGATGGTTTAATATACACGAGACGTGATATTTGGTGAACAGCATAAGTGAGGAGAGTGTGTTTCCCTGATGTTTTAATACACACGGGACATGTTACCAATTGAACAGTATAAGTGAGGAGAGTGTGTTCCCCTGATTGTTGAATACACACAGGTGGTGCTACCAGGTCAACAGTATTAGAATTAGAATTAGAATTAGAATATTACAGCGCAGTACAGGCCCTTCGGCCCTCGATGTTGCGCCGATCATCTGACCTACACTATTCCATTTACATCCATATGTCTATCCAATGACCACTTAAATGCCCTTAAAGTTGGCGAGTCTACTACTGTTGCAGGCAGGGCGTTCCACGCCCCTACTACTCTCTGCGTAAAGAAACTACCTCTGACATCTGTCCTATATCTTTCACCCCTCAACTTAAAGCTATGTCCCCTCGTGTTTGCCATCCTCATCCGAGGAAAAAGACTCTCACTATCCACCCTATCTAACCCTCTGATTATCTTGTATGTCTCTATTAAGTCACCTCTCCTCCTCCTTCTCTCTAACGAAAACAACCCCAATCCCTCAGCCTTTCCTCGTAAGACCTTCCTTCCATACCAGGCAACATCCTAGTAAATCTCCTCTGCACCCTTTCCAAAGCTTCGACATCCTTCCTATAATGCGGTGACCAGAATTGCACGCAATACTCCAGGTGCGGCCTCACCAGAGTTTTGTACAGCTGCATCATGACCCCGTGGCTCCGAAACTCGATCCCCCTACTAATAAAGGCTAACACACCATATGCCTTCTTAACAGCCCTATTAACCTGGGTAGCAACTTTCAGGGATTTATGTACCTGGATACCAAGATCTCTCTGCTCATCTACACTACCAAGAATCTTCCCATTAGCCCAGTACTCTGCATTGCTGTTACTCCTTCCAAAGTGAATCACCTCACACTTCTCCGCATTAAACTCCATTTGCCATCTCTCAGCCCAGCTCTGCAGCCTATCTATGTCCCTCTGTACCCTACAACACCCTTCTACACTATCCACAACTCCACCGACCTTCGTGTCATCCGCAAATTTACTAACCCACCCTTCTACACCCTCATCCAGGTCGTTTATAAAAATGACAAACAGCAGTGGCCCCAAAACAGAACCTTGCGGTACACCACTAGTAACTAAACTCCAGGATGAACATTTGCCATCAACCACCACCCTCTGTCTTCTTTCAGCTAGCCAATTTCTGATCCAAAGCTCTAAATCACCTTCAACCCCATACTTCCGTATTTTCTGCAATAGCCTACCGTGGGGAACCTTATCAAACGCCTTACTGAAATCCATATACACCACATCCACGGCTTTACCCTCATCCACCTGTTTGGTCACCTTCTCGAAAAACTCAATAAGGTTTGTGAGGCACGACCTACCTTTCACAAAACCGTGCTGACTATCGCAAATGAACTTATTCTTTTCAAGATGATTATAAATCCTGTCTCTTATAACCTTTTCCAACATTTTACCCACAACCGAAGTAAGGCTCACAGGTCTATAATTACCAGGGCTGTCTCTACTCCCCTTCTTGAACAAGGGGACAACATTTGCTATCCTCCAGTCCTCCGGCACTACTCCTGTCGACAATGACGACTTAAAGATCAACAACAACGGCTCTGCAATCTCCTCCCTGGCTTCCCAGAGAATCCTAGGATAAATCCCATCTGGCCCAGGGGACTTATCTATTTTCACTCTTTCCAAAATTGCTAACACCTCCTCCTTGTGAATCTCAATCCCATCTAGCCTAGTGGGCTGTATCTCAGTAATCTCCTCGGCAACATTTTCTTTTTCTACTGTAAATACTGACGAAAAATATTCATTTAACGCTTCCCCTATCTCCTCTGATTCCGCACACAACTTCCCACTACTATCCTTGATTGGCCCTGTTCTAACTCTTATCATTCGTTTATTCCTGATATACCTATAGAAAGCCTTAGGGTTTTCTTTGATCCTATCCGCCAATGACTTCTCGTGTCCTCTCCTTGCTCTTCTTAGCCCTCCCTTTAGATCCTTCCTGGCTAGCTTGTAACTCTCAAGCGCCCTAACTGAGCCTTCACGTCTCATCCTAACATAAGCCGCCCTCTTCCTCTTGACAAGCGCTTCAACTTCTTGAGTAAACCACGGCTCCCTCGCTCGACAACTTCCTCCCTGCCTGACAGGTACATACTTATCAAGGACACGCATTAGCTGCTCCTTGAATAAGCTCCACATTTCGTTTGTGCCCATCCCCTGCAGTTTCCTTCCCCATCCTACACATCCTAAATCTTGCCTAATCGCGTCATAATTTCCTTTCCCCCAGCTATTATTCTTGCCCTGCGGTATATACCTGTCCCTGCCCATCGCTAAGGTAAACCTAACCGAATTGTGATCACTATCGCCAAAGTGCTCACCTACATCTAAATCGAACACCTGGCCGGGTTCATTACCCAGTACCAAATCCAATGTGGCATCGCCCCTGGTTGGCCTGTCCACATACTGTGTCAGAAAACCCTCCTGCACACACTGGACAAAAACAGACCCATCTAAAGTACTCGAACTATAGTATTTCCAGTCAATATTTGGAAAGTTAAAGTCCCCCATAACCACTACCCTGTTACTCTCGCTCCTGTCGAGAATCATCTTCGCTATCCTTTCCTCTACATCTCTGGAACTATTCGGAGGTCTATAGAAAACTCCCAACAGGGTGACCTCTCCTCTCCTGTTTCTAACCTCGGCCCATACTACCTCAGTAGACGAGTCCTCAAACGTCCTTTCTGCCGCTGTAATACTTTCCTTGATTAACAATGCCACCCCCCCCCCCCCTCTTTTACCCTCTTCTCTGTTCTTTCTGAAACATCTAAATCCCGGAACCTGCAACATCCATTCCTGCCCCTGCTCTACCCATGTCTCTGAAATGGCCACAACATCAGGATCCCAGGTACCAACCCATGCTGCAAGCTCACCCACCTTATTCCGGATGCTCCTGGCGTTGAAGTAGACACACTTTAAACCAAGTTCTTGCTTGCCAGTGCCCTCTTGCGTCCCTGTAACCTTATCCCCTACCTCACTACTCTCAACAGCCTGTACACTGGAACTACAATTTAGGTTCCCATTCCCCTGCTGATTTAGTTTAAACCCCCCCGAAGAGCACTAACAAATCTCCCCCCCAGGATATTGGTACCCCTCTGGTTCAGGTGAAGACCATCCTGTTTGTAGAGGTCCCACCTACCCCAGAAAGAGCCCCAATTATCCAGGAAATCAAAACCCTCCCTCCTACACCATCCCTGCAGCCACGTGTTCAACTCCTCTCTCTCCCTATTCCTCTCTTCGCTAGCACGTGGCACAGGCAACAACCCAGAGATAACAACTCTGGTTGTTCTCGCTCTAAGCTTCCACCCTAGCTCCCTGAATTTCTGCCTTAAATCCCCATCTCTCTTCCTACCTATGTCGTTGGTGCCTATGTGGACCACGACTTGGGGGTGCTCCCCCTCCCCCTTAAGGATCCCAAAAACACGATCGGAGACATCACGTACCCTGGCACCTGGGAGGCAACACACCAACCGTGAGTCTCTCTTGTTCCCACAGAACCTCCTATCTGTTCCCCTAACTATGGAGTCCCCAATGACTAATGCTCTGCTCCTCTTCCCTTTTCCCTTCTGAGCAACAGGGACAGACTCTGTGCCAGAGACCTGCAACCCATTGCTTACCCCTGGTAAGTCGTCCCCCCCAACAGTATCCAAAACGGTATACCTGTTGTTGAGGGAAACGGCCACAGGGGATCCCTGCACTGCCTGCTGGTTCCCTTTCCTTCCCCTGACGGTAACCCATCTACCTACTTCTTTTACCTGAGGTGTGACTGCCTCCCTATAACTCCTGTCAATAATCCCCTCCGCCTCCCGAATGATCCGAAGCTCATCCAGCTCCAGCTCCAGTTCCCTAACGCGGTCTGCGAGGAGCTGGAGTTGGGTGCACTTCCCGCAGATGCAGTCAGCAGGGACACTCTTGGCGACCTTTACCTCCCACATTCTGCAGGAGGAACATACAACTGCCTTTACCTCCATTCCCACTATTCTAGATTCCCAATAAATCTACTGAAAAACCAAACGAAAAAAAAAGTCAAAACTTGTTCGCTTAGCAATCCGACGGACTGAACTTTTTAAATAAAAAGCTTACCTTATCAACACACTAGAGTCCTTTTTTTTTTGGTTAGTATGAATGAGGAGAGTGTGTTCCCCAGATTGTTTAATACACACGGGTCATGTTACCAGGTGAACAGTATCGGTAAAGAGACTGTGTTCCACTGACGGTTTAATATACAGGGGACATCTTACCAGGTGAACAGGATAAGTGAGCAGAGTGTTTTCCCCTGACTGTTTAATACACACGGGACATGTTGCCAGGTGAACACTATAAGTGAGGAGAGTGTGTTCCCCTGATTGTGTAATACACACAGGAGGTGCTACCAGGTGAACAGTATGAATGAGGAGAGTGTGTTCCACAGATTGTTTAATACACACAGGACATGTTAGCAGGTGAACTGCATAAGTGTGGAGAGTGTGTTCCCCTGATGGTACAATACACACAGGACATGTCACTAGGTGAACAGGATAAGTGAGGAGATTATGTTCCCCTGATGGTTTAATACACACAGGACATGTTTCGAGGTGAACGGTATAAGTGAGGAGAGTGTGTTCCCCTGATGGTTTAATACACACAGGACATGTTTCGAGGTGAACGGTATAAGTGAGCAGAGTGTGTTCCCCTGATTGTTTAATGCACACAGGAGGTGCTACCAGGTGAACAGTATAAGTGAGTAGACTGTGTTCCCCAGATTGTTTAATACACACGGGTCATGTTACCAGGTGAACAGTATAGGTAAGGAGACTGTGTTCCACTGATGGTTTAATATACAGGGGACATCTTACCAGGTGAACAGGATAAGTGAGCAGAGTGTGTTCCCCTGATTGTTTAATACACACGGGACATGTTGCCAGGTGAACACTATAAGTGAGGAGAGTCTGTTCCCCTGATTGTGTAATACACACAGGAGGAGCTACCAGGTGAACAGTATCAGTGAGGAGGGTGTGTTCCCCAGATTGTTTAATACACACAGGACATGTTAGCAGGTGAACTATATAAGTGTGGAGAGTGTGTTCCCCTGATGGTTTAATACACACAGGACATGTTTCGAGGTGAACGGTATATGTGAGGAGAGTATGTTCCCCTGATGGTTTAATATACACAGGACATGCTTCCAGGTGAACAGTTTTACTGAGGAGTGTGTGTACCCTGATCGTTTAATATGCACAGCACTTGTTACCAGGTGAACAGTATAGGTGAGGAGAGTGTGTTCCCCTGATGGTTTAATATGCACAGCACATGTTGCCAGGTGAAAAGTAAAGTGAGGAGAGTGTGTTCCCCTGAAGTTTTAATATACACGGGACATGTTACCAGGTGAACAGTATAAGTGAGGAGAGTGTGTTCCCCTGATGGTTCAATATACATGGGACGTGTTACCAGGAGAACAGTACAAGTGAGCAGATTGTGTTCCCCTTATGGTTTCATACACACGGGACATGTCACCAGGCGAAAAGTATAAGTGAGGAGAGTGTGTTCCCCGGATTGTTTAAAACACACGAGACATGTTACCAGGCAAACAGTATAGTTCAGGAGACTGTGTTCCCCTGATGGTTTAATATGCAGGAGACATGTTACCAGGTGAACAGTATAAGTGAGGAGAGTGTGTTCCCTTGATTGTTTAATATACACGGGACGTGTTACCAGGTGAACAGTATAAGTGAGGAGAGTGTGTTTCCCTGATGTTTTAATACACACGGGACATGTTAACATTTGAACAGTAAAAGTGAGGAGATTGTGTTCCCCAGATTGTTTAATACAAACGGGTCATGTTACCAGGTGAACAGGAGAGGTAAGGAGACTGTGTTCCACTGATGGTTTAATATACACGGGACATCTTACCAGGTGAACAGTATAAGTGAGCAGACTGTGTTCCCCTGATTGTTTAATGCACACGGGACATGTTGCCAGGTGAACACTATAAGTGAGGAGAGTCTGTTCCCCTGATTGTGTAATACACACAGGAGGTGCTACCAGGTGAACAGTATAAGTGAGGAGAGTGTGTTCCCCAGATTGTTTAATACACACAGGACATGTTAGCAGGTGAACTACATAAGTGTGGAGAGTGTGTTCCCCTGATGGTATAATACACACAGGACATGTCACGAGGTGAACAGTGTAAGTGAGGAGAGTATGTTCCCCTGATGGTTTAATATACACAGGACATGCTTCCAGGTGAACAGTTTTAGTGAGGAGAGTGTGTACCCTGATCGTTTAATATGCACAGCACATGTTACCAGTTGAACAGTATAGGTGAGGAGTGTGTGTTCCCCTGATGGTTTAATATGCACAGCACATGTTGCCAGGTGAACACTATAAGTGAGGAGAGTCTGTTCCCCTGATTGTGTAATACACACAGGAGGAGCTACCAGGTGAACAGTATCAGTGAGGAGGGTGTGTTCCCCAGATTGTTTAATACACACAGGACATGTTAGCAGGTGAACTATATAAGTGTGGAGAGTGTGTTCCCCTGATGGTTTAATACACACAGGACATGTTTCGAGGTGAACGGTATATGTGAGGAGAGTATGTTCCCCTGATGGTTTAATATACACAGGACATGCTTCCAGGTGAACAGTTTTACTGAGGAGTGTGTGTACCCTGATCGTTTAATATGCACAGCACTTGTTACCAGGTGAACAGTATAGGTGAGGAGAGTGTGTTCCCCTGATGGTTTAATATGCACAGCACATGTTGCCAGGTGAAAAGTAAAGTGAGGAGAGTGTGTTCCCCTGAAGTTTTAATATACACGGGACATGTTACCAGGTGAACAGTATAAGTGAGGAGAGTGTGTTCCCCTGATGGTTCAATATACATGGGACGTGTTACTAGGAGAACAGTACAAGTGAGCAGATTGTGTTCCCCTTATGGTTTCATACACACGGGACATGTCACCAGGCGAAAAGTATAAGTGAGGAGAGTGTGTTCCCCGGATTGTTTAAAACACACGAGACATGTTACCAGGCAAACAGTATAGTTCAGGAGACTGTGTTCCCCTGATGGTTTAATATGCAGGAGACATGTTACCAGGTGAACAGTATAAGTGAGGAGAGTGTGTTCCCTTGATTGTTTAATATACACGGGACGTGTTACCAGGTGAACAGTATAAGTGAGGAGAGTGTGTTTCCCTGATGTTTTAATACACACGGGACATGTTAACATTTGAACAGTAAAAGTGAGGAGATTGTGTTCCCCAGATTGTTTAATACAAACGGGTCATGTTACCAGGTGAACAGGAGAGGTAAGGAGACTGTGTTCCACTGATGGTTTAATATACACGGGACATCTTACCAGGTGAACAGTATAAGTGAGCAGATTGTGTTCCCCTGATTGTTTAATGCACACGGGACATGTTGCCAGGTGAACACTATAAGTGAGGAGAGTCTGTTCCCCTGATTGTGTAATACACACAGGAGGTGCTACCAGGTGAACAGTATAAGTGAGGAGAGTGTGTTCCCCAGATTGTTTAATACACACAGGACATGTTAGCAGGTGAACTACATAAGTGTGGAGAGTGTGTTCCCCTGATGGTATAATACACACAGGACATGTCACGACGTGAACAGTGTAAGTGAGGAGAGTATGTTCCCCTGATGGTTTAATATACACAGGACATGCTTCCAGGTGAACAGTTTTAGTGAGGAGAGTGTGTACCCTGATCGTTTAATATGCACAGCACATGTTACCAGTTGAACAGTATAGGTGAGGAGTGTGTGTTCCCCTGATGGTTTAATATGCACAGCACATGTTGCCAGGTGAACAGTAAAGTGAGGAGAGTGTGTTCCCCTGAAATTTTAATATACACGGGACATGATACCAGGTTAACAGTATAAGTGAGGAGATTGTGGTCCCCTGATGGTTCAATATACATGGGACGTGTTACCAGGAGAACGATCTCAGTGAGGAGATTATGTTTCCCATATGGTTTCATGCACACGGGACATGTCACCAGGTGAACAGTATAAGTGAGGAGACTGTGTTCCCCTGATGGTTTAATATACACAGGACATGTTACCAGGTGAACAGTATAAGTGAGGAGAGTGTATTCCCCTGATGGTTTAATATACACAGGACATGTTACCAGGTGAACAGTCTAAGTGAGGAGAGTGTATTCCCCTGAGTGTTTAATACACACAGACATGTTAACAGGTGAACAGTATAAGTGAGGAGAGTGTATTCCCCATATTGTTTAATACACACGGGACATGTTACCAGCTGAACGAAACTGAGGAGAATGTGTTCACCAGATGATTTAATACAAACCGGACATGTCACTAGGTGAACAGTATAAGTAAGGAGAGTATGTTCCCCTGATTGTTTAATGCACACAGGACATGTCACTAGGTGAACAGTATAAGTGAGGAGAGTATGCTCCCCTGATGGTTTAATATGCGCAGCACATGTTGCCAGGTGAACAGTAAAGTGAGGAGAGTTTGTTCCCCTGATGGTTCAATATACATGGGACGTGTTACCAGGAGAACAGTACAAGTGAGGAGATTATGTTCCCCTTATGGTTTCATACACACGGGACATGTTACCAGGCGAACAGTATAAGTGAGCAGAATGTGTTCCCCTGATTGTTTAATACACACGAGACATGTTACCAGGCAAACAGTATAAGTGAGGAGACTGTGTTCCCCTGATGGTTTAATACACACAGGACATGTTACCAGCTGAACGAAAGTGAGGAGAATGTGTTCCCCTGAAGATTTAATACAAGCCGGACATGTCACTGGGTGAACAGTATAAGTAAGGAAGTATGTTCCCCTGATTGTTTAATGCACACAGGACATGTTCCCAGGTGAACAGTATAAGTGAGGAGAGTATGTTCCCCTGATGGTTTCATATGCAGAGGACATGTTACCAGGTGAACAGTGAAGTGAGGAGAGTGTGTTCCCCTGATGGTTTAATATACACGGGACATGTTAACAGGTGAACAGAAGAAGTGAGGAGAGTATGTTCCCCTGATGGTATAAAATACAAGCTACGTGTTACCAGGTGAACAGGAAAAGGGAGGAGATTGTGATCCCCACATTGTTACATACACACGGGACATGTCACCAGGCGAACAGTATAAATGAGGAGAGCGTGTTCCACTGATTGTTTAATAAACACGGAACATGTTACCAGGCAAACAGTATAAGTGAGGAGACTGTGTTCCCCTGATAGTTTAATATGCACGAGACATGTTACCACGTGAACAGTATAAGTGAGAAGAATGTGCTCCCCTGATGGTTTAATATGCACGAGACGTGGTATTTGGTGAACAGCATAAGTGAGGAGAGTGTGTTTCCCTGATGTTTTAATACACACGGGACATGTTACCAATTGAACAGTATAAGTGAGGAGAGTGTGTTCCCCAGATTGTTTAATACACACGGGACATGTTGCCAGGTGAACAGTATAAGTGAGGAGAGTGTGTTCCCCTGATTGTTGAATACACACAGGAGGTGCTACCAGGTGAACAGTATGAATGAGGAGAGTGTATTCCTGAGATTGTTTAATACACACGGGTCATGTTACCAGGTGAACAGTATAGGTAAGGAGACTGTGTTCCACTGACGGTTTAATATACAGGGGACATCTTACAAGGTGAACAGGATAAGTGAGCAGAGTGTTTTCCCCTGATTGTTTAATACACATGGGACATGTTGCCAGTTGAACACTATAAGTGAGGAGAGTGTGTTCCCCTGATTGTGTAATACACACAGGAGGTGCTACCAGGTGAACAGTATGAATGAGGAGAGTGTGTTCCCCAGATTGTTTAATACACACAGGACATGTTAGCAGATGAACTACATAAGTGTGGAGAGTGTGTTCCCCTGATGGTATAATACACACAGGACATGTCACTAGGTGAACAGGATAAGTGAGGAGAGTATGTTCCCCTGATGGTTTAATACACACAGGACATGCTTCCAGGTGAACAGTTTTAGTGAGGAGAGTGTGTACCCTGATCGTTTAATATGCACAGCACATGTTACCAGTTGAACAGTATAGGTGAGGAGTGTGTGTTCCCCTGATGGTTTAATATGCACAGCACATGTTGCCAGGTGAACAGTAAAGTGAGGAGAGTGTGTTCCCCTGAAATTTTAATATACACGGGACATGATACCAGGTGAACAGGATAAGTGAGGAGAGTGTGTTCCCCAGATTGTTTAATCCACACGGGTCATGTTGCCAGCTGAACAGTATAAGTGAGCAGAGTGTGTTCTCCTGATTGTTTAATACACAAGGGACATGTTGCCAGGTGAAATGTATAAGTTAGGAGAGTGTGTTCCCCTGATTGTGTAATACACACAGGAGGTGCTACCAGGTGAACAGTATAAGTGAGTAGACTGTGTTCCCCAGATTGTTGAATACACACGGGTCATGTTACCAGGTGAACAGGATAGGTAAGGAGACTGTGTTCCACTGATGGTTTAATATACAGGGGACATCTTACCAGGTGAAGAGGATAAGTGAGCAGAGTGTGTTCCCTGATTGTTTAATACACACGGGACATGTTGTCAGGTGAACACTATAAGTGAGGAGAGTCTGTTCCCCTGATTGTGTAATACACACATGAGGAGCTACCAGGTGAACAGTATCAGTGAGGAGAGTGTGTTCCCCAGATTGTTTAATACACACAGGACATGTTAGCAAGTGAACTATATAAGTGCGGAGAGTGTGTTCCCCTGATGGTTTAATACACACAGGACATGTTTCGAGGTGAACGGTATAAGTGAGGAGAGTATGTTCCCCTGATGGTTTAATATGCACGAGACATGTTACCACGTGAACAGTATAAGTGAGAAGAATGTGTTCCCCTGATGGTTTAATATGCACGAGACGTGGTATTTGGTGAACAGCATAAGTGAGGAGAGTGTGTTTCCCTGATGTTTTAATACACACGGGACATGTTACCAATTGAACAGTATAAGTGAGGAGAGTGTGTTCCCCAGATTGTTTAATACACACGGGACATGTTGCCAGGTGAACAGTATAAGTGAGGAGAGTGTGTTCCCCTGATTGTTGAATACACACAGGAGGTGCTACCAGGTGAACAGTATGAATGAGGAGAGTGTATTCCTGAGATTGTTTAATACACACGGGTCATGTTACCAGGTGAACAGTATAGGTAAGGAGACTGTGTTCCACTGACGGTTTAATATACAGGGGACATCTTACAAGGTGAACAGGATAAGTGAGCAGAGTGTTTTCCCCTGATTGTTTAATACACATGGGACATGTTGCCAGTTGAACACTATAAGTGAGGAGAGTGTGTTCCCCTGATTGTGTAATACACACAGGAGGTGCTACCAGGTGAACAGTATGAATGAGGAGAGTGTGTTCCCCAGATTGTTTAATACACACAGGACATGTTAGCAGGTGAACTACGTAAGTGTGGAGAGTGTGTTCCCCTGATGGTATAATACACACAGGACATGTCACTAGGTGAACAGGATAAGTGAGGAGAGTATGTTCCCCTGATGGTTTAATACACACAGGACATGCTTCCAGGTGAACAGTTTTAGTGAGGAGAGTGTGTACCCTGATCGTTTAATATGCACAGCACATGTTACCAGTTGAACAGTATAGGTGAGGAGTGTGTGTTCCCCTGATGGTTTAATATGCACAGCACATGTTGCCAGGTGAACAGTAAAGTGAGGAGAGTGTGTTCCCCTGAAATTTTAATATACACGGGACATGATACCAGGTGAACAGGATAAGTGAGGAGAGTGTGTTCCCCAGATTGTTTAATCCACACGGGTCATGTTGCCAGGTGAACAGTATAAGTGAGCAGAGTGTGTTCTCCTGATTGTTTAATACACAAGGGACATGTTGCCAGGTGAAATGTATAAGTTAGGAGAGTGTGTTCCCCTGATTGTGTAATACACACAGGAGGTGCTACCAGGTGAACAGTATAAGTGAGTAGACTGTGTTCCCCAGATTGTTGAATACACACGGGTCATGTTACCAGGTGAACAGGATAGGTAAGGAGACTGTGTTCCACTGATGGTTTAATATACAGGGGACATCTTACCAGGTGAAGAGGATAAGTGAGCAGAGTGTGTTCCCTGATTGTTTAATACACACGGGACATGTTGTCAGGTGAACACTATAAGTGAGGAGAGTCTGTTCCCCTGATTGTGTAATACACACATGAGGAGCTACCAGGTGAACAGTATCAGTGAGGAGAGTGTGTTCCCCAGATTGTTTAATACACACAGGGCATGTTAGCAAGTGAACTATATAAGTGCGGAGAGTGTGTTCCCCTGATGGTTTAATACACACAGGACATGTTTCGAGGTGAACGGTATAAGTGAGGAGAGTATGTTCCCCTGATGGTTTAATCTACACAGGACATGCTTCCAGGTGAACAGTTTTAGTGAGGAGTGTATGTACCCTGATCGTTGAATATGCACAGCACTTGTTACCAGGTGAACAGTATAGGTGAGGAGAGTGTGTTCCCCTGATGGTTTAATATGCACAGCACATGTTGCCAGGTGAAAAGTAAAGTGAGGAGAGTGTGTTCCCCTGAAGTTTTAATATACACGGGACATGTTACCAGGTGAACAGTATAAGTGAGGAGAGTGTGTTCCCCTGATGGTTCAATATACATGGGACGTGTTACCAGGAGAACAGTATAAGTGAGCAGATTGTGTTCCCCTTATGGTTTCATACACACGGGACATGTCACCAGGCGAAAAGTACAAGTGAGGAGAGTGTGTTCCCCGGATTGTTTAAAACACACGAGACATGTTACCAGGCAAACAGTATAGTTCAGGAGACTGTGTTCCCCTGATGGTTTAATATACACAGGACATGT
The DNA here is from genome assembly GCF_036365525.1 of Heterodontus francisci. NCBI lineage: Eukaryota > Metazoa > Chordata > Chondrichthyes > Heterodontiformes > Heterodontidae > Heterodontus > Heterodontus francisci. The sequence continues at coordinate 94,014 of NW_027141623.1, read as the reverse complement.
TACCAGGTGAACAGTATAAGTGAGGAGAGTGTGTTCCCCTGATGGTTTAATATGCAGGAGACATGTAACCAGGTGAACAGTGTAAGTGAGGAGAGTGTGTTCCCTTGATTGTTTAATATACACGGGACGTGTTACCAGGTGAACAGTATAAGTGAGGATAGTGTGTTTCCCTGATGTTTTAATACACACGGGACATGTTACCATTTGAACAGTAAATGTGAGGAGAGTGTGTTCCCCTGATTGTTTAATGCACACGGGACATGTTGCCAGGTGAACACTGTGAGTGAGGAGAATGTGTTCCCCTGATTGTGTAATACACACAGGACATGTTAGCAGGTGAACTACATAAGTGTGGAGAGTGTGTTCCCCTGATGGTATAATACACACAGGACATGTCACTAGGTGAACAGTAGAAGTGACGAGAGTATGTTCCCCTGATGGTTTAATATACACAAGACATGCTTCCAGGTGAACAGTTTTAGTGAGGAGAGTGTGTAACCTGATCGTTTAATATGCACAGCACATGTTACCAGTTGAACATTATCGGTGAGGAGTGTGTGTTCCCCTGATGGTTTAATATGCACAGCACATGTTGCCAGGTGAACAGGAAAGTGAGGAGAGTGTGTTCCCCAGTAGTTTTAATATACACGGGACATGATACCAGGTGAACAGTATAAGTGAGGAGAGTGTGTTCCCCTGATGGTTCAATATACATGGGACGTGTTACCAGGAGAACAGTATCAGTGAGGAGATTATGTTCCCCTTATGGTTTCATGCACACGGGACATGTTACCAGGCAAACAGTATAAGTGAGGAGACTCTGTTCCCCTGATGATTTAATACAAACCGGACATGTCACTAGGTGAACAGTATAAGTAAGGAGAGTATGTTCCCCTGATTGTTTAATGCACACAGGACATGTTACCAGGTGAACAGTATAAGTGAGGTAAGCGTGTTCCGCTGATTGTTTAATAAACACGGAACATGTTACAAGGCAAACAGTAGAAGTGAGGAGACTGTGTTCCCCTGATGGTTTAATATGCACGAGACATGTTACCAGGTGAACAGTATAAGTGAGAAGAGTGTGTTCCCCTGATGGTTTAATATACACGAGACGTGGTATTTGGTGAACAGTATAAGTGAGGAGAGTGTGTTTCCCTGATGTTTTCATACGCACGGGGCATGTTACCATTTGAACAGGATAAGTGAGGAGAGTGTGTTCCCCAGATTGTTGAATACACACGGGTCATGTTGCCAGGTGAACAGTATAAGTGAGCAGAGTGTGTTCCCCTGATTGTTTAATACACAAGGGACATGTTGCCAGGTGAACAGTATAAGTGAGGAGAGTGTGTTCCCCTGATTGTGTAATACACACAAAAGGTGCGACCAGGTGAACAGTATAAGTGAGTAGACTGTGTTCCCCAGATTGTTTAATACACACGGGTCATGTTACCAGGTGAACAGTTTAGGTAAGGAGACTGTGTTCCACTGATGGTTTAATATACAGGGGACATCTTATCAGGTGAACAGGATAAGTGAGCAGAGTGTGTTCCCCTGATTGTTTAATACACACGGGACTTGTTGCCAGGTGAACACTATAAGTGAGGGGAGTGTGTTCCCCTGATTGTGTAATACACAGAGGAGGTGCTACCAGGTGAACAGTATAAGTGAGGAGAGTTGTTCCCCAGATTGTTTAATACACACAGGACATGTTAGCAGGTGAACTATATAAGTGTGGAGAGTGTGTTCCCCTGATGGTTTAATACACACAGGACATGTTTCTAGGTGAACGGTATAAGTGAGGAGAGTATGTTCCCCTGATGGTTTAATATACACGGGTCATGTTGCCAGGTGAACAGTATAAGTGAGCAGAGTGTGTTCCCCTGATTGTTTAATACACAAGGGACATGTTGCCAGGTGAACAGTATAAGTGAGGAGAGTGTGTTCCCCTGATTGAGTAATACACACAAAAGGTGCGACCAGGTGAACAGTATAAGTGAGTAGACTGTGTTCCCCAGATTGTTTAATACACACGGGTCATGTTACCAGGTGAACAGTACAGGTAAGGAGACTGTGTTCCACTGATGGTTTAATATACAGGGGACATGTTTCCAGGTGAACAGTATAAGTGAGGAGAGTGTGTTCCCCTGATGGTTTAATATGCAGGAGACATGTAACCGGGTGAACAGTGTAAGTGAGGAGAGTGTGTTCCCTTGATTGTTTAATATACACGGGACGTGTTACCAGGTGAACAGTATAAGTGAGGATAGTGTGTTTCCCTGATGTTTTAATACACACGGGACATGTTACCATTTGAACAGTAAATGTGAGGAGAGTGTGTTCCCCTGATTGTTTAATGCACACGGGACATGTTGCCAGGTGAACACTGTGAGTGAGGAGAATGTGTTCCCCTGATTGTGTAATACACACAGGACATGTTAGCAGGTGAACTACATAAGTGTGGAGAGTGTGTTCCCCTGATGGTATAATACACACAGGACATGTCACGAGGTGAACAGTAGAAGTGACGAGAGTATGTTCCCCTGATGGTTTAATATACACAAGACATGCTTCCAGGTGAACAGTTTTAGTGAGGAGAGTGTGTAACCTGATCGTTTAATATGCACAGCACATGTTACCAGTTGAACATTATAGGTGAGGAGTGTGTGTTCCCCTGATGGTTTAATATGCACAGCACATGTTGCCAGGTGAACAGGAAAGTGAGGAGAGTGTGTTCCCCAGTAGTTTTAATATACACGGGACATGATACCAGGTGAACAGTATAAGTGAGGAGAGTGTGTTCCCCTGATGGTTCAATATACATGGGACGTGTTACCAGGAGAACAGTATCAGTGAGGAGATTATGTTCCCCTTATGGTTTCATGCACACGGGACATGTTACCATGCAAACAGTATAAGTGAGGAGACTCTGTTCCCCTGATGATTTAATACAAACCGGACATGTCACTAGGTGAACAGTATAAGTAAGGAGAGTATGTTCCCCTGATTGTTTAATGCACACAGGACATGTTACCAGGTGAACAGTATAAGTGAGGTAAGCGTGTTCCGCTGATTGTTTAATAAACACGGAACATGTTACAAGGCAAACAGTAGAAGTGAGGAGACTGTGTTCCCCTGATGGTTTAATATGCACGAGACATGTTACCAGGTGAACAGTATAAGTGAGAAGAGTGTGTTCCCCTGATGGTTTAATATACACGAGACGTGGTATTTGGTGAACAGTATAAGTGAGGAGAGTGTGTTTCCCTGATGTTTTCATACGCACGGGGCATGTTACCATTTGAACAGGATAAGTGAGGAGAGTGTGTTCCCCAGATTGTTGAATACACACGGGTCATGTTGCCAGGTGAACAGTATAAGTGAGCAGAGTGTGTTCCCCTGATTGTTTAATACACAAGGGACATGTTGCCAGGTGAACAGTAAAAGTGAGGAGAGTGTGTTCCCCTGATTGTGTAATACACACAAAAGGTGCGACCAGGTGAACAGTATAAGTGAGTAGACTGTGTTCCCCAGATTGTTTAATACACACGGGTCATGTTACCAGGTGAACAGTTTAGGTAAGGAGACTGTGTTCCACTGATGGTTTAATATACAGGGGACATCTTATCAGGTGAACAGGATAAGTGAGCAGAGTGTGTTCCCCTGATTGTTTAATACACACGGGACTTGTTGCCAGGTGAACACTATAAGTGAGGGGAGTGTGTTCCCCTGATTGTGTAATACACAGAGGAGGTGCTACCAGGTGAACAGTAAAAGTGAGGAGAGTTGTTCCCCAGATTGTTTAATACACACAGGACATGTTAGCAGGTGAACTATATAAGTGTGGAGAGTGTGTTCCCCTGATGGTTTAATACACACAGGACATGTTTCTAGGTGAACGGTATAAGTGAGGAGAGTATGTTCCCCTGATGGTTTAATATACACGGGTCATGTTGCCAGGTGAACAGTATAAGTGAGCAGAGTGTGTTCCCCTGATTGTTTAATACACAAGGGACATGTTGCCAGGTGAACAGTATAAGTGAGGAGAGTGTGTTCCCCTGATTGAGTAATACACACAAAAGGTGCGACCAGGTGAACAGTATAAGTGAGTAGACTGTGTTCCCCAGATTGTTTAATACACACGGGTCATGTTACCAGGTGAACAGTACAGGTAAGGAGACTGTGTTCCACTGATGGTTTAATATACAGGGGACATCTTACCAGGTGAACAGGATAAGTGAGCAGAGTGTGTTCCCCTGATTGTTTAATACACACGGGACATGTTGCCAGGTGAACACTATAAGTGAGGGGAGTGTGTTCCCCTGATTGTGTAATACACAGAGGAGGTGCTACCAGGTGAACAGTATAAGTGAGGAGAGTTGTTCCCCAGATTGTTTAATACACACAGGACATGTTAGCAGGTGAACTACATAAGTGTGGAGAGTGTGTTCCCCTGATGGTTTAATACACACAGGACATGTTTCTAGGTGAACGGTATAAGTGAGGAGAGTATGTTCCCCTGATGGTTTAATATACACAGGACATGCTTCCAGGTGAACAGTTTTAGTGAGGAGTGTGTGTACCCTGATCGTTTAATATGCACAGCACTTGTTACCAGGTGAACAGTATAGGTGAGGAGAGTGTGTTCCCCTGATGGTTTAATATGCACAGCACATGTTGCCAGGTGAAAAGTAAAGTGAGGAGAGTGTGTTCCCCTGAAATTTTAATATACACGGGACATGTTACCAGGTGAACAGTATAAGTGAGGAGAGTGTGTTCCCCTGATGGTTCAACATACATGGGACGTGTTACCAGGAGAACAGTATAAGTGAGCAGATTGTGTTCCCCTTATGGTTTCATACACACGGGACATGTCACCAGGCGAGAAGTATAAGTGAGGAGAGTGTGTTCCCCGGATTGTTTAAAACACACGAGACATGTTACCAGGCAAACAGTATAGTTCAGGAGACTGTGTTCCCCTGATGGTTTAATATAAACAGGACATGTTACCAGGTGAACAGTATAAGTGAGGAGAGTGTGTTCCCCTGATTGTTTGATATGCAAGAGACATGTTGCCAGGTGAACAGTATAAGTGAGGAGAGTGTATTCCCCTGATTGTTTAATACACACAGACATGTTTCCAGGTGAACAGTATAAGTGAGGAGCGTGAGTTCCCCTGATTGTTTAATACACACAGACATGTTACCAGGTGAACATTATAAGTGAGGAGAGTGTGTTCCACTGTTGGTTTAATACACACAGGACATGTTACCAGGTGAACAGTATAAGTGAGTAGAGTGTATTCCCCTGATTGTTTAATACACACAGACATGTTACCAGGTGAACAGTATAAGTGAGGAGAGTGTATTCCCCTGATGGTTTAATACACACAGGACATGTTACCAGTTGAACGAAAGTGAGGAGAGTGTGTTCCCCTGATGGTTTAATACAAACCGGACATGTCACTACGTGAACAGTATAAGTAAGGAGAGTATGTTCCCCTGATTGTTTAATGCACACTGGACATGTTACCAGGTGAACAGTATAAGTGAGTAGAGTGTGTTCCCTGATTGTTTAATACTGAGGGGACATGTCTCCAGGTGAACAGCATAAGTGAGGAGAGTGTGTTCCCCTGATGGTTTAATACACACGGGACCTGTTACCAGGTGAACAGCATAAGTGAGGAGAGTGTGTTCCCCTGATTGTTTAATAAACATGGGACATGTTACCCGGTGAACAGGATAAGTGGGGAGAGTTTGTTCCCCTGATGCTTCAATACCTACGGGACATGTTACCAGGTGAACAGTATAAGTGAGGAGAGTGTGTTCCCCTGATTGTTTGATATGCAAGAGACATGTTGCCAGGTGAACAGTATAAGTGAGGAGAGTGTATTCCCCTGATTGTTTAATACACACAGACATGTTTCCAGGTGAACAGTATAAGTGAGGAGCGTGAGTTCCCCTGATTGTTTAATACACACAGACATGTTACCAGGTGAACATTATAAGTGAGGAGAGTGTGTTCCACTGTTGGTTTAATACACACAGGACATGTTACCAGGCAAACAGTATAAGTGAGTAGAGTGTATTCCCCTGATTGTTTAATACACACAGACATGTTACCAGGTGAACAGTATAAGTTAGGAGAGTGTATTCCCCTGATGGTTTAATAGACACAGGACATGTTACCAGTTGAACGAAAGTGAGGAGAGTGTGTTCCCCTGATGGTTTAATACAAACCGGACATGTCACTACGTGAACAGTATAAGTAAGGAGAGTATGTTCCCCTGATTGTTTAATGCACACTGGACATGTTACCAGGTGAACAGTATAAGTGAGTAGAGTGTGTTCCCTGATTGTTTAATACTGACGAGACATGTCTCCAGGTGAACAGCATAAGTGAGGAGAGTGTGTTCCCCTGATGGTTTAATACACACGGGACTTGTTACCAGGTGAACAGCATAAGTGAGGAGAGTGTGTTCCCCTGATTGTTTAATAAACATGGGACATGTTACCCGGTGAACAGGATAAGTGGGGAGAGTTTGTTCCCCTGATGCTTCAATACCTACGGGACATGTTACCAGGTGAACAGTATAAGTGAGGAGAGTGTGTTCCCCTGATTGTTTGATATGCAAGAGACATGTTGCCAGGTGAACAGTATAAGTGAGGAGAGTGTATTCCCCTGATTGTTTAATACACACAGACATGTTTCCAGGTGAACAGTATAAGTGAGGAGCGTGAGTTCCCCTGATTGTTTAATACACACAGACATGTTACCAGGTGAACATTATAAGTGAGGAGAGTGTGTTCCACTGTTGGTTTAATACACACAGGACATGTTACCAGGTGAACAGTATAAGTGAGTAGAGTGTATTCCCCTGATTGTTTAATACACACAGACATGTTACCAGGTGAACAGTATAAGTTAGGAGAGTGTATTCCCCTGATGGTTTAATAGACACAGGACATGTTACCAGTTGAACGAAAGTGAGGAGAGTGTGTTCCCCTGATGGTTTAATACAAACCGGACATGTCACTACGTGAACAGTATAAGTAAGGAGAGTATGTTCCCCTGATTGTTTAATGCACACTGGACATGTTACCAGGTGAACAGTATAAGTGAGTAGAGTGTGTTCCCTGATTGTTTAATACTGACGGGACATGTCTCCAGGTGAACAGCATAAGTGAGGAGAGTGTGTTCCCCTGATGGTTTAATACACACGGGACTTGTTACCAGGTGAACAGCATAGGTGAGGAGAGTGTGTTCCCCTGATTGTTTAATAAACATGGGACATGTTACCCGGTGAACAGGATAAGTGGGGAGAGTTTGTTCCCCTGATGCTTCAATACCTACGGGACATGTTACCAGGTGAACAGTATAAGTGAGGAGAGTGTGTTCCCCTGATTGTTTGATATGCAAGAGACATGTTGCCAGGTGAACAGTATAAGTGAGGAGAGTGTATTCCCCTGATTGTTTAATACACACAGACATGTTTCCAGGTGAACAGTATAAGTGAGGAGCGTGAGTTCCCCTGATTGTTTAATACACACAGACATGTTACCAGGTGAACATTATAAGTGAGGAGAGTGTGTTCCACTGTTGGTTTAATACACACAGGACATGTTACCAGGTGAACAGTATAAGTGAGTAGAGTGTATTCCCCTGATTGTTTAATACACACAGACATGTTACCAGTTGAACAGTATAAGTTAGGAGAGTGTATTCCCCTGATGGTTTAATAGACACAGGACATGTTACCAGTTGAACGAAAGTGAGGAGAGTATGTTCCCCTGATGGTTTAATACTAACCGGACATGTCACTACGTGAACAGTATAAGTAAGGAGAGTATGTTCCCCTGATTGTTTAATGCACACTGGACATGTTACCAGGTGAACAGTATAAGTGAGTAGAGTGTGTTCCCTGATTGTTTAATACTGATGGGACATGTCTCCAGGTGAACAGCATAAGTGAGGAGAGTGTGTTCCCCTGATGGTTTAATACACACGGGACTTGTTACCAGGTGAACAGCATAAGTGAGGAGAGTGTGTTCCCCTGATTGTTTAATAAACATGGGACATGTTACCCGGTGAACAGGATAAGTGGGGAGAGTTTGTTCCCCTGATGCTTCAATACCTACGGGACATGTTACCAGGTGAACAGTGAAAGTGAGGAGAGTGTGTTCCCCTGATTGTTTAATACTGACGGGACATGTCACCAGGTGAAAAGGATAAGTGAGGAGAGTGTGTTCCCCTGATCGTTTAATACTGAAGGGACATGTCACCAGCTGAAAAGTATAAGTGAGGAGAGTGTGTTCCTCTGATGCTTTAATACACACAGGACATGTTACCAGACGAACAGTATAAGAGTGGAGGGTGTGTTCCCCTGCTGGTTTATTATACACGGGATGTGTTACCAGGTGAACAGAATAAGTGAGGAGAGTGTGTTCCCCTGCTGGTTTATTATACACGGGACATGTTACCAGGTGAACAGTATAAGTGAGGAGAGTGTGTTCCCCTGATGGTTCAATATACACGGGACGTGTTACCAGGTGAACAGTATAAGTGAGGAGCAAAAACAGGAAATGCTGGATTCACTCAGCAGGTCTGGCAGCATCTGTGGAAAGAGAAGCAGAGTTAACGTTTCGGGTCAGTGACCCTTCTTCGGAACTGACAAATATTAGAAAAGTCACAGATTATAAACAAGTGAGGTGGGTGTTGGGCAAGAGATAACAAAGGAGAAGGTGCAGATTGGACCAGGCCACATAGCTGACCAAAAGGTCACGGAGCAAAGGCAAACAATATGTTAATGGTGTGTTGAAAGACAAAGCATTAGTACAGAATAGGTGTGAATATACTGAATATTGAACATCAGCAAGTGCAAACCTGAAGAAAAACAACCTGAAAAAAACAGTGGGTAAGCAAACTGAACAAACTAAGATGAAATGAAATAAATGCAAAAAAAGATTGTAAAAAATGTAAAAAGGAATGCAAAAAGAAAAAATAACTAAAAATGACTAAAAATGAAAGTAAAGTGGGGGGCTGTCATGCTCTGAAATTATTGAACTCAATGTTCAGTCCGGCAGGCTGTAGTGTGCCTAATCGGTAGATGAGATGCTGTTCCTCGAGCTTGCGTTGATGTTCACTGGAACACTGCAGCAATCCCAGGACAGAGATGTGAGCATGAGCGCAGGGGGGAGTGTTGAAATGGCAAGCAACCGGAAGCTCAGGGTCCTGCTTGCGGACTGAGCGGAGATGTTCCGCAAAGCGGTCACCCAGTCTGCGCCTGGTCTCCCAAATGTAGAGGAGACCACACTGTGAGCAGCGAATACAGTATACTACATTGAAAGAAGTACAAGTAAATCGCTGCTTCACGGTTCAACATACATGGGACGTGTTACCAGGAGAACAGTATAAGTGAGCAGATTGTGTTCCCCTTATGGTTTCATACACACGGGACATGTCACCAGGTGAACAGTATAAGTGAGTAGAGTGTGTTCCCCTGATTGTTTAGTAAACATGGGACATGTTACCAGGTGAACAGTATATGTGAGGAGAGTGTGTTCCCCTGATGCTTTAGTACACACAGGACATGTTCCCAGGCGAACAGTATAAGAGAGGAGAGTGTGTTCCCCTGATCGTTTAATACTGAAGGGGCATGTCACCAGCTGAAAAGTATAAGTGAGGAGAGTGTGTTCCCCTGATGCTTTAATACACACAGGACATGTTACCTGGCGAACAGTATAAGAGAGGAGAGTGTGTTCCCCTGCTGGTTTATTATACACGGGACGTGTTACCAGGTGAACAGTATAAGTGAGGAGAGTGTGTTCCCCTGCTGGTTTATTATGCACGGGACATGTTACCAGGTGAACAGTATAAGTGAGGAGAGTGTGTTCCCCTGATGGTTCAATATACACGGGACGTGTTATCAGGTGAACAGTATAAGTGAGGAGATTGGGTTCCCCTGATGGTTTCAAACACACGGGACATGTCACCAGGCAAACAGTATAAGTGAGGAGAGTGTGTTCCCCTAATGTTTTAATACACACCGGACATGTTACCAGGTGAACAGTATAAGTGAGGAGAGTGTGTTCCCCTGATTGTTTAATATACACGAGACATGTTACCAGGTGAACAGTAGAAATGAGGAGAGTGTGTTTCGCTGATGTTTTAATACACACGGGACATGTTACCAGGTGAACATTATTACTGAGGAGAGTGTGTTCTCCACATTGTTTAATACACACGGGACATGTTACCAGGTGAACAGCAAAGGTGAGAAGGCTGTGTTCCACTGATGGTATAATATACACGGGACATCGTACCAGGTGAACAGTATAAGTGAGGAGAGTGTGTTCCCCTGATGGTTCAATATGCACGAGACATGTTACCAGGTGAACAGTATATGTGAGGAGAGTGTGTTCCCCTGATGGTTTAATATACACGAGACGTGTTATTTGGTGAACAGTATAAGTGAGGAGAGTGTGTTTCCCTGATGTTTTAATAAACACGAGACATGTTACCATATGAACAGTATACGTGAGCAGTGTGTGTTCCCCTGATTGTTTAATACACACAGGAGGTGCTACCAGGTCAACAGTCTAAGTGAGGAGAGTGTGTTCCCCAGATTGTTTAATACACACAGGACATGTTAGCTGGTGAACTACATAAGTGAGGAGAGTATGTTCCCCTGATGGTTTAATACACACAGGACATGTCACTAGGTGAACAGTATAAGTGAGGAGAGTGTGTTCCCCTGATTGTGTAATACACACAGGAGGTGCTACCAGGTGAAGAGTATAAGTGAGGAGAGTGTGTTCCCCAGATTGTTTAATACACACAGGACATGTTAGCAGGTGAACTACATAAGTGAGGAGAGTGTGTTCCCCTGATGGTTTAATACACACAGGACATGTCACTCGCTGAACACTGTAAGTGAGGAGAGTATGTTCCCCTGATGGTTTAATATACACAGGAGATGCTTCCAGGTGAACAGTTTTTGTGAGGAGAGTGTGTTCCCCTGATGGTTTAATGTACACGGGACATGATACCAGGTGAACAGTATAAGTGAGGAGAGTGTGTTCCCCTGATGGTTTCATACACACGGGACATGTCACCAGGCGAGCAGTATAAGTGAGGAGAGTATGTTCCCCTGATTGTTTAAAACAAACGAGACATGTTACCAGGCAAACACTGTAAGTGAGGAGACTGTGTTCCACTGATGGGTTAATATAAACAGGACATGTTACCAGGTGAACAGTGTAAGTGAGGAGAGTGTATTCTCCTGATTGTTTAATACACACAGGACATGTTACCAGCTCCCCTCCCCAACTCCCCTCCCCAACACTCCTCCCTCACTTCCCTCATCAACTCCCATACCCCACTCCCCTACTCCACACCCCTACTTCGCTCCCCTCTCCCACTCCAGTCACCAACTCCCCTCCCCCACTCCCCTCCGCACTCCAGTCCCTCACTCCTCTCCCCCCACTCCCGTCCCCCACTCCACTCCCCCACTCCCCTCCCCAACTCCCCTCCCCAATTCTCCATCCTCACTCCCCTCACAAGCTCCCATACCCAACTCCCCTCACAAACTCTCCTCCCCATACCCCTCCCCAACTCCCCTCTGCAACTCCCCTCCCCCACTCCCCTTCCCAACTACCCTACCCCACTCCCCTACCCCACTCCCCTCTCCAACTCCCCTCCCCAAATCCCCTCCACCACTACCTTCCCCCACTCCCCGCCCGCACTACCCTCCCCCACTCCCGTCCACCACTCCGCATCCCTGCACCTCCTCACTGCACTCCGCTATCACACTCCCATCCCCCACTACCCTCCCCCATTCCACTCCCCTACCTCCATCCCCTCCACATATCCCCTACCCCACTCCCCTACCACAATCCCCGTTACCACACCCCTGCACAACTCCCCTTCCCAGCTCTCCTCCCCCACTCCCCTCACAAACTCCCATACCCCACACCCCTACTCTGCTTCCCTACTCCGCTCCCCTCCCCCACACCCCTCCGCAACTCCCCGCCTGCACTCCCCTCTCCGATTCCCCTCCCCCACTCCACACCCCCAATCCCCTCCACTACTACCCTCCCCAACTCCCCTCCGCACTCCCCAACGCACTCCTCTCCCCCTCCTCTCTGTAACTCCACCTCCCCCACACCCTACCCCATTCCCCTCCCTCACTCCCCTCCCTCACTCTCCTCTCCCACTCCGCTACCCCACTCCCCTATCCCACTACCCTCCCTCACTCCCAGCCCCCACTCCCCTACTCCACTCCCCTACGCTCCCCCTCCCCACTCCCCTCCCCACTCCCGTCCAACACTTTGCTTCCCTTCACCTCCTCACTGCCTTCCCCTACAACACTCCCGTCCCCCACTACCCTCCCCCACTCCCCTACCCCACTCACCCACTCAACTCCCCTCCCCCACTCCTCAACCACACTTCTCTCCCCCTCTCCTCTCAGCAACCACCCTCCCCCACTCCTCTCCGCCACTCCCTGCCTCAAATCGCCTCCCCAACGCTCCTCCCCCACTCTCCGCACCATCTCCCAGACCCGACTCCCCTCCCCCACTCCCCTAACCCACAATCCTCCCCAACTCCCCACCCGCACTCCACTCCCCCATTCCCCTCTGAAGCTCCCCTCCCCAACTCCCCTGCCGGAATCCCATCCCCCACTCCACTCCCACACTCCCCTCCCCCACTCCAGTCCATATCTCCCCTCCCCCACACCCCTCCTCAATTCCCCTCCCTCACTCCCCTACCCCACTCCCCTACACCACTCCTCTAACCAACTCCCCTCCCCAACTCTCCTCTCCCACTCCCCTCACAATCTCCCATACCCCACTCCACTTCCCAACTCCCCACCGCAACTGCCATCCACAACTCCCCTCCCCAACTCCCCTTCCTCACTCCCCTCCCCCACTCCACTCACAAACACCCTCCCCAACACCCCTACCGCAGTCGCCTCCCCAACTCCCCTCCCCAACTCCTTTCCATCTCACCCATACACCGCTACCCTCCCCAACTCCCCTCCCCAACTCCCCTCCCCCACACCCCTCCACATGTCCCCTCCCCAATCCACTCCCCCGCTCCCCTCCCCCACTCACCTCTCACAACTCCCCTCCCCCAATCCCCCGCCCCCTCCCCTACCTCGCTCTCCTCCCACACTCCCCTCCCCCACTCCACTCCCCCACTCCCCTACATCACAACAAATCCCCACTCCCTTACTCCTCTCCCCAACCCCAATCCCCTCATTACTACCCTCCCCAACTTTCCTTCCCAACTCCCCTCCCCCACGCCCCAACCCACTCCCCTACCCCACTCCCCTCCCTCACTCCCCTCCCTCACACCCCTACCCCACTCCCCTACCCCACTCCCCTACCCCACTAAGCTCCCTCACTCCACACCCCCACTCCCCTACCTCACCCCCTCCCAACTCCCCTCCCTCACTCCCCGACAACACACCCCTCCCCCACTCACATCTAACAACTCCTCTCCCCCACTCCGCTGCCCCCTCCCCTACCTCGCTCACCTCTCCCACACCCCTCGCCCACTCCCCTACATCACAACCAATCCCCACTCCCCACCCCCAATCCCCTCCACTACTACCAACCCCAACTCACCTCCCCAACTCCCCTCCCCCACTCCCCAACCCACTCCTCTCCCCCTCCTCTCTGTAACTCCCCTCCCCCACACCCCTACCCCATTCCCCTCACTCACTCCCCTCCCTCACTCCCCTCCCCCACTCCCCGACCCCACTCCCCTACCCCACTCCCCTTCCCCACTCCCCTACCCCACTACCCTCCCTCACTCCCCTCACCCACTCCCCTCATACACTCCCCTACCCCACTCCCCTAACCCTCCCCCACCCCACTCCCCTCCCCCACTACCCTACCCCACTCCCCTACCCCACCCCCTCTCCACTCCCCTCCCCCATTCTCGTCCACCACTTTGCTTCCCTACACCTCCTCACTGCCCTCCCCTACAACGCACCCGTCCCCCACTCCCCTCCCCCACTCCCCGACATCACTCACACACTCAACTCGGCTCCCCCACTCCTCTACCCCACTTCCCTCCCCCTCTCCTCTCCCCAACTCCCCTCCCCCACTCCTCTCCGCCACTCCCTGCCTCAAACCCCATCCCCAACGCTCCTCCCCCACTCCCCTCCCCCACCCCCTACCCACAATCCTCCCCAACTCACCTTACCCACTCCCCTCCCTCACCCCCAGCCCCACGCCCCTCCCCAAGTCCCCTCCACAACTACGTTCCCCGACTCCCCGCCACTGCCCTCCCCATTCCTCTACCCCACTCCCCTCCCCCTCTCCTCTCCGCAACTCCCCTCAACCACTCCGCTCCCCCAATCCCTGCCTCAACCCCCTCCCCCACTCTCCTACCCCACTCCCCTACCCCACACCCCTCCCCAACTCCCCTCCCCAACATTCCTGCCCCATTTCCCTCACTAACTCCCATACCCCACACCCCTACACCACTTCGCTCCTCCATTCCGCTCTCCCACTCCAGTCCCCAAACCCATCCCAGTCTAGTCGCTCACTCCCCTCCCCCACTCCCCTCCCCACTCCACTCCCCTCCCGAACTCCCCTCCCTAACTCCCCTCCCTAACTCCCCTCCCAAACTCTCCTCCATCACTCCCCTCACGAACTCCCATACCCCACTCCCCTCAAAAACTCCCCTCCTCAAGTCCCCTCCACAACTCCCCTCTGCAACTCACCACCCCCACTCCCCTCCCCAACTCCCCTCCCCAACTCCCCCACCCCACTCCCCTACCCCACTCCTCTCACCAACTCCCATCCCGCACTCCACTCCCCAACCCTCCTCGCCATTCCCTTCCCCACCTCCCCTACCCCGATCCCCTTCCCCCACTCCACTACGCCACCCCCTCCCCCACTCCCCTCCCCCCACTCCCGTCCACCACATTGCTTCGCTGCACCTCCTCACTGCCCTCCCCTACAACACTCCCGTCCCCCACTCCCCTCCCCCACGCCCCTACCATACTCATACACTCAACTCCCCTCCCCCACTCCTCTCTCCCACTCCCTGCCTCAAATCCTCTCCCCAACGCTCCTCCCCAACGCTCCTCCCCAACTCTGCTCCCCAACTCCCCTACCGCACACCCCTCCCCCACTCCACTCCCCAACTCCCCTGCCCAGATCACCTCCCCACATCCCCTACCCCACTACCCTACGCCACTTACCTCCCCCACTCCCCTCCCCACTCCCATCCCCCACTCCCCACACCACTCCACTCCACCTCCCCCACTCCCATACCGCACTCCCGTACCCCACTCCTCTACCTCACTCCCCATCCCCACTCCCCTACCCCACGCCCCTCCCCAAGACCCCTTTCCGACTCCGCTCCCACACTCCCCTCCACTGCCCTCCCCATTCCTGTACCCCATTCCCCTCCCCTATCCTCTCCACAACTCCCCACAACCACTCCGCTCCTCCAATCCCTGCCTCAACTCCCCTGCCCCACGCCCCAACCCTACTCCCCTACCCCACCACCCTCAACAACTCCCCTCCCCAACACACCTCGCCCACTTCCCTCACCAACTCCCATAACCCACTCCCCTCCCCCACTCCCCTCCACCACTCCCCTCCCCCACTCCTCTCCCCCACACCACTCCTCAACTCCCCTCCCTCACTCCACTCCCCCGCTCACCTCCCCAACACCCCTCCCTCACTCCCCTACCCCACTCCCCTCCCCCACTCCAGT
Organism: Heterodontus francisci; assembly: GCF_036365525.1. Classification (NCBI taxonomy): domain Eukaryota; kingdom Metazoa; phylum Chordata; class Chondrichthyes; order Heterodontiformes; family Heterodontidae; genus Heterodontus; species Heterodontus francisci. The sequence goes on along the minus strand of NW_027141623.1, from coordinate 78,276 downwards.
CCCCAACTCCCCTCCCCCACTCCCCTCCCCCACGCCCCTACCATACTCATACACTCAACTCCCCTCCCCCACTCCTCTCTCCCACTCCCTGCCTCAAATCCTCTCCCCAACGCTCCTCCCCAACGCTCCTCCCCAACTCTGCTCCCCAACTCCCCTACCGCACACCCCTCCCCCACTCCACTCCCCAACTCCCCTGCCCAGATCACCTCCCCACATCCCCTACCCTACTCCCCTACGCCACTTACCTCCCCCACTCCCCTCCCCACTCCCATCCCCCACTCCCCACACCACTCCACTCCACCTCCCCCACTCCCATACCGCACTCCCGTACCCCACTCCTCTACCTCACTCCCCATCCCCACTCCCCTACCCCACGCCCCTCCCCAAGACCCCTTTCCGACTCCGCTCCCACACTCCCCTCCACTGCCCTCCCCATTCCTGTACCCCACTCCCCTCCCCTATCCTCTCCACAACTCCCCACAACCACTCCGCTCCTCCCATCCTTGCCTCAACTCCCCTGCCCCACGCCCCAACCCTACTCCCCTACCCCACCACCCTCAACAACTCCCCTCCCCAACACACCTCGCCCACTTCCCTCACCAACTCCCATAACCCACTCCCCTCCCCCACTCCCCTCCCCCACTCCCCTCCACCACTCCCCTCCCCCACTCCTCTCCCCCACACCACTCCTCAACTCCCCTCCCTCACTCCACTCCCCCGCTCACGTCCCCAACACCCCTCCCTCACTCCCCTACCCCACTCCCCTCCCCCACTCCAGTCCCCAACTCCCCTCCCCCACTCACGTCCCCAACTCCCCTACCGCAATCCCCTCCCCCACTCCCCTCCCCAATCCAGTCCCCAACTCCCCTCCCCCACACCCCTCCCCCACACCCATCCCCCACGTCCCTCCCCAAGTCCCCTCCCCAACTACTTTCCCCGACTCCCCCCACTGCCCTCCCCCATTCATCTACCCCACTCCCCTCCCCTCCTCTCCACATCTCCCCTCAACCACACCGCTCCCCAAATCCCTGCCTCAACTCCCCTCCCCCACTCTCCTACCCCACTCCCCTCTCCAACTCCCCTCCCCAACACGCCTCCCCCACTTCCCTCACCAACTCCCATACCCCACTCCCCTTCTCCACTCCCCTCTCCCACTCCTGTCCCCAACTCCCCTCCCCCACTCCAGTCCCTCACTCCCTTCCCCCACTCCCCTCCCCCAATCCACCCTCCCACTCCACTCCCCCTCTCCCCTCCCTAACTGCCTCCCCAAATCTCCTCCCTCACTCCCCTGTGCAACTCCCCTCCCCCTCCCCTAACCAACTCCCCTCCCGCACTCCCCTACACAACCCCCTTCCCATTCCCCTCCGCAACTCCCCAACCCCGCTCCCCTTCCCCCACTCCCCTACCCCACTCCCTCCCCCACTCCCCTCACCCACTCCCGTCCACCACTCCGCATCCCTGTGCCTCCTCACTGCCATCCCCTACAACATTCCAATCCCCCACTACCCTCCCCCACTCCACTCCCCTACCGCACTCCCCTCTACATATCCCCTAACCCACTCCCCTACCCCACTCCCCGTAACCACTCCCTGACATAACTCCCCTTCCCAACTCTCCTCCCCCACTCCCCTCACTAATTGCCATACCCCACTCCATACTCTGCTCCCCTAATTCGCTCCCCTCCCCCACAACCCTCCCCAACACCCCTCCTGCACTCCCCTCCCCTACTCCCGTCCCCAACTCACCTACACCTCTCCCCTCCCCAGCTCCCCTCCCCAACTCCCCGCCCCAACTCCCCGACCACTCTTTCCTTCCCAACTCCCCTCCCCCACTACGCTCCCCCACTCCCATTCCGCACTCCACTCCCCAACAACTCTCACAATTCGCCTCCCCAACTCCCCTACCCCGCTCCCCTTCCCACACTCACCTACCCCACCCCCTCCCCCACCCCTGTCCACCACTCCGCATCCCTGCACCTCCTCACTGCCCTCCCCTACCACACTCCCATCCCCCACTACCCTCCCCCACGCCACTCCCCTACCGCACTCCCCTCCACATATCCCCTACCCCACTCCCCTACCCCACTCCCCGTTACCACACCCCTACACGACTCCCCTTCCCTACTCTGCTCCACCACTCCCCTCATTAACTCCCATACCCCACTGTCCTACTCTTCTCCCCTACTCCGCTCCCCTCCCCAACTCCCATCCCCCAATCCACTCCCCCGCTCCCCTCCGCCACTCACCTCTAACAACTCCCCTCACCCACTCCCCTGCCCCCCATACCTCGCTTTCCTCCCCCACTCCCCTCCCCCACTCTCCTACATCACAAACAATCCCCACATCCCCTACCCCTCTCAACACCCCCAATCCCCTCCACTATTACACTCCCCAACTCCCCTCCACCGATCCCCAACCCACTCCCCTCCCCCTCCTCTCTGTAACTCCCCACCCCCACTCCCCTACCCCACTCCCCTCCCTCACTCCCCTGCACCACTCCCCTACCCCACGCCCCTACACCACTGCGCTCCCTCACTCCCCTCGTCCCCCACTCCCCTACAGCACCCCCTCCCCACTCTCCTCCCCCACTCCCGTCCACCACTTTGCTTCCCTGCACCTCCTCACTGACCTCCCCTACAACACTCCCGTCCCCCACTAGCCTACACCACTCCCCTACCCCACTCACTCACTCAACTCACCTGCCCCACTGCTCTATCCCACTCCCTGCTTCAAATCCCCTCCCCAATGCTCCTCCCCCACTCCCCTCACGAACTCCCATACCCCACTCCCCTTCTCCACTCCCCTCCCCCACTCCCCTTTCCCACACCCCTCCTCAACTCCCCTCCCCAACTCCCCTCCCCAACTCTGCTCCCCAACTCTCCTACCGCACACCCCTCCCCCACGCCACGCCCCAACTCCGCTCCCCAGATCACCTCCCCACATCCGCTACCCCACTCCCCTACGTCACTCACATCACCCACTCCCCTCCCCACTCCCCTTTCCCACTCCCCACCACACAGCCCTCCCCCTCCCCCACTCCCCTCCCACACTTCCATACCCCACTCCTCTACCGCACTCCCCATCCCCACTCCCTACCCCACGCCCCTCCCCAAGTCCCCTCCCCAACTCCGCACTCACAATCCCCCCCACTGCCCTCCCCACTCCTGTACCCCACTCCCCTCCCACTCTCCTCTCCGCAACTCCCCACAACCACTCTGCTCCTCCAATCACTGCCTCAACTCCCCTCCCCCACTCCCCTACCCCACTCCCCTACCGCACTACACTCCCGTACTCCCCTCCCCAACTCCCCTCCCCCACTTCCCTCACCAACTCCCCTCCCCCACTTCCCTCACCAACTCCCATACCCCACTCCGTACTCCACTCCCCTCCCTCACACCCCTCCACAACTCACCTCCCTCACTCCCCTCCCCCTCATCTCCCCAACACCCCTCCCTCATTTCCCTACCCCAGTCCCCTCCCCCACTCCAGTCCCCAACTGCCCTCCCCCACACACCTCCCCAACTCCCCTACCGCAATCCCCTCCCCCACTCCCCTACCCACTCCAGTCCCCAACTCCCCTCCCCCACTCCCCACCCGCACCCCCATCCCCCACGCCCCTCCCCAGGTCCCATCCCCAACTACGTTCCCCGACTCCCCCCCACTGCCCTCCCCCATTCCTCTACCTCACTCCACTCCCCCTCTCCTCTCCGCAACTCCCCTCAACCACTCCGCTCCCACAATCCCTGCCTCAACTCCCCTCCCCCACTCTCCTACAGCACACCCCTACCCCACTCCCCTCCCCAACTCCCCTCCCCAACACTCCTCCCCCACACTCCTCACCAACTCCCGTACCCCACTTCCCTACTCCACTCTCCTACTCCACTCCCCTAACCCACTCCAGTCCCCAACTCCCCTCCCGCACTCCAGTCCCTCTCTCCCCTCCCGCACTCCCCTCCCGCACTCCACACCCCCACTCCACTCCCCCACATCCCTCCCAAACTCCCCTCCCCAACTCTCCTCCCTCACTCCCCTCACAAACTCCCATACCCCACTCCCCTGCTCAACTCCCCTCCCCAACCCCCTCCCCAACTCCCCTCCCCAACTCCGCTCTGCAACGTCCCTACCCCACTCCATCCCCAACTCCCCTACCCCACTCCCCTCCCCAACTCCCCTCACCAAATCCCCTCACCTACTCCCCTCCCCAACTCCCCGATCACACATCCCTCCCCAACTCCCCTCCCCCACTACCCTCCCCCACTTCCCTCCCGCACTCCACACCCCAACCCCCTCCCTATTCCCCTCCCCAACTCCCCTACCCCGCTCCCCTTCCCCCACTCCCCTATCCAAACCCTCCCCCACTCCCGCCACCACTCCGCATCCCTGCACCTCCTCACTGCCCTCCCCTACCACACTCCCAAACCCCCACTACCCTCCCCCACCCCACTCCCCTGACGCACTCACCTCCACATATCCCCTACCCCACTCCCCGTTAACACACCCCTTCACAACTCCCCTTCCCAACTTTCCTCCCCCACTCCTCTCACTAACTCCCATAATCCACTCCCCTACTCTGCCTCTCTACTCCGCTCCCCTCCCCCAGACGCCTCATCAACTCCCCTACCACACTCCCCTCGCAACTCCCCCTCCCCAACTACCCTCCCCGCTCCCCTCCCTCACTCCCCTCCCCAACGCCTCTCCCCAACTCCCCGACTGCACTTCCCTCCCCAACTGGGCGCCGACACTCCCCCTACCACCCTCCCCCACTCCTATACTCCACTCCCCTCCCCCTCTCCTCTCCGCAACTCCCCACAACCACTCCGCTCCTCCAATCCCTGCCTCAACTGCCCTCCCCTACTCCCCTACCCCACACCCCTACCCAACTACCATCCACAACCCCCCTCCTCAACACTCCTCCCCCACTTCCCTCACCAACTCCCATACCCCACCCCCCTACTCCACTCCCCTATCCCCTCCCCTGCCCCACTCCCCTCCCCCACACCCCTCCTCAACTCCCCTCCCTCACTCCCCTCCCCCGCATACCTCCCCAACACCACTCCCTCACTCCCCTCCCCCACTCCCCTCCCCCACTCCAGTCCCCAACTCCCCTCCCCCACTCACATCCCCAACTCCACTACCGCAATCCCCTCCCCCACTCCCCTCCCCACTCCAGACCCCAACTCACCCCCCCACTCCCCTCCCCCACCCCAATCCCCCACGCCCCTCCCCAAGTCCCGTCCCCAACTACGTTCCCCGACTCCCCCCCACTGCCCTCCCCATTCCTCTACCCCACTCCACTCCCCCTTTCCTCTCCGCAACTCCCCTCAACCACTCCGCTCCCCCAATCCCTGCCTCAACTCCCCTCCCCCACTCTCCTACCCCACTCCCCTACCCCACTCCCCTCCCCAACACTTCTACCCCACTTCCTTGTCCAACTCCCTTACCCTACTGCCCTCCTCCACCCACATGACCCACTCCAGTCCCCAACTCCCCTCCCGCACTCCAGTGACTCGCACCGCACCCCCACTCCCCTACCGCTCTCCACTCCCACACTCCACTCCCCCACACCACTACACACTCCCCTCCCCAACTCCCCTCCACAAATCCGCTCTGCAACTTCCCTCCCCCACTCCCATCCCCAACTCCCCTACCCCACACCCCTACCCCACTCCCCTCTCCAAATCCCCTCCCCAACTCCACTCCCCCACTACCCTCCCTCACTCCCCTCCTGCACTCTCTCTCCCCAACCCCCCTCCCCATTTTCCTCCACAACTCCCCTACCCCGCTCCCATTCCCCTACTCCTCTACCCCACCCCCTCCCCCACTCCCCTCCCCCACTCCCCTCCACCACTACACTCCCCCACTCCACTCCCCTACCGCACTCCCCTCAACATATCCCCTACCCAACTCCCCCACCCACTCCCCGTTACCACACCCCTACACAACTCCCCTTCCCAACTCTCCTCCCCCACTCCCCTCACTAACTCCCATAACCCACTCCCCTACTGTGCTCCGCTACTCCGCTCCTCACACCCACAACCCTCCTCAAAGCCCCTCCTGCACTCCCCTCCCCTACTCCCCTCCCCAAATCCCCTCTCTAACTTCCCTCCCCAGCTCCCCTCCCCAGCTCCCCTCCCCTACTCCCCTCCCCAACTCCCCGACCACATATTCCCTCCCCAACCCCCGCCCTATTCCCCTCCCCAACTCCCCTAAACCGCTCCCCTTCCCCCACTCCCCTACCCCACCCCTCCACCACTCCCGTCCACCACTCCGCATCACTGCACCTCCTCACTGCCCTCCCCTACCACACTCCCATCCCCCACTACCCTCCCCCACTCCACTCCCCTCCCGCACTCCCCTCCACATAACCCCTACCCCACTCCCCATTGCCACACGCCTACACAACTCCCCTTCCCAACTCTCCTCCCCCACTCCTCTCACTAACTCCCATACCCCACTCCCCTCCTCTGCTCCTCTACTCCGCTCCCCTCCCCCACACGCCTCATCAACTCCCCTACCCCACTCCCCTACCACACTCCCCTCGCAACACCCATCCCCAAATCCCCTCCCGGCTCCCCTCCCTCACTCCCCTCCCCAAATCCCCTCACCAACTCCCCGACTACACTTCCCTCCCCAACTGCGCACCCACACTCCCCCCACAGCCCTCCCCCACTCCTATGCCCCACTCCCCTCCCCCTCTCCTCTCCGCAACTCCCCACAACCACTCCGCTCCTCCAATCCCTGCCTCAACACTCCTCCCCCACTCCCCTACCGCACTCCCCTCCCCCACACATTTCCTCAACTCGCCTCCCTCACTCCCCTCCCCCGCTTACCTCCCCAACACCACTCCCTCACTCCCCATACCACTCCCCTCCCCCACTCCAGTCCCCAACTCCCCTCCCCCACTCCCCTCCCCATCCCCATCCCCCACGCCCCTCCCCAAGTCCCGTCCCCAACTACGTTCCCCGATTCCCCCCCACTGCCCTCCCCCATTCCTCCACCCCACTCCCCTCCCCCTCTCCTCTCCGCAACTCCCCTCAACCACTCCGCTCCCCCAATCCTTGCCTCAACTCCCCTCCCCGACGCTCCTACCCCACTCCCCTCCCCAACACCTCTCCCCCACTTCCCGTTCCAAATCCCATACCCTACCCCCCTCCTCTAATCCCATTACCAACTCCAGTCCCCAACTCCCCTCCCCCACTCCAGTCCCTCACTGCCCTCCCCCACGCCGCTCCCCCACTCCACTCCCCCACTCCAATTCACCACTCCCCTCCATAACTCACCTCCCCAACTCTCCACCCTCACTCCCCTCATAAGCTCCCATACCTCACTCCCCTCCCCAACTTCCCTCCCCCACTCCCCTCCCCAACTCCCCTCCCCCACTCCCCTGCACCACTCCCCTCACAAACTCCCCTCCCCAACTCCCCTCCCCCTCTACCCACCCTCACTCCCCTCCCGTACTCCACTCCCCAACCCCCATCCCCATTCCCCTCCCCAACTCCCCTACCCCACTCCCCTTCCCCCACTCCCCTACCCCACCCCGTCCCCCACTCCCCTCCCCCACTCCCGTCCACCACTCCGCATCCCTGCACGTCCTCACTGCCCTCCCCCACCACACTCCCATCCCCCACTACCCTCCCCAACTCCAATCCCCTACCGGACTCCCCGTTACAAACCCCGACACAACTCCCCTTCCCAACTCTCCTCCCCACTCCCCGCACTAACTCCCATACCCCACTCCCCTACTCTGCTCCCCTACTCCGCTCGGCTACCCCACACCACTCGTTAACTCCCCTCCTGCACTCCCCTCCCCTACTCCCCTGCCCAACTGTCTCCCTCACTCACCTACCCCGCTGCCCTCCACAGCACCCCTCCCCAACTCCCCTCCCCAACTCCCCGATCACCCTTCCCTCCCCAACTACCCTCCCCAACTCCCCTACCACGGTCCACTTCCCCCACACCCCTACCCCTCCCCCTCCCCCACTCCTGTCCACCACTCCGCAACCCTGCAGCTCCTCACTGCCCTCCCCTACCACTCTCCCATCCCTCACAACCCTCCCCCACTCCACTCCCCTACCGCACGCCGCTCCACATATCCCCTACCGCAATCCCCTACCCCACTCCCCGTTACCACACCCCTACACAACTCCCCTTCCCAACTCTCCTCGCCCACTCCCCTCACTAAGTCCCATACCACACTCCCCGACTCTGCTCCCCTACTCCGCACCCCTACACCACACCACTCCTCAACTCCCCTCCTGCACTCCCCTCCCCTACTCCCCTCCCCAACTCCCCTCCCTCACTCACCTACCCGCTCCCCTCCCTAACTCCCCTCCCCAACTCTCCTCCATCACTCCCCTTACAAACTCCCATACCCCACACCCCTCCCCAACTCCCCTCCCCAACTCCCCTCCCCAACTCCCCTCCCCAACTCCGCTCTGAAACTCCCCTCCCCAACTCCCCTCCCCAACTCCCCTCCCCCACTTCCCTCCCCCACTCCCGTCCACCACTCCGCATCCCTGCACCTCCTCACTGCCCTCCCTTACCACACTCCCATGACCCACAACCCTCCCCCACTCCACTCCCCTGCCGCAACCCCCTCCACATATCCCCTACCCCACTCCCCATCCCCACTCCCCGTTAACACACCCCTACACAACTCCCCTTCCCAACTCTGGTCCCCCACTCGCCTCCCCAACTCCCTTCCCCCACTCCCCTATCCCACTCCCCTCCCCAACTCCCCTCTCCTCCATCTCCTCACTGCCCTCACCTTCCCAACTCCCCTCCCCACTCCCCTTCCCTCCACCTCCTTAGAGCCCACCCCTACCACACTCCCTGACACCACTCTGCATCCCCACTCCCAATCACCACTCCCGTACCCACTACCCCACCATGCTCCCCTCCTCCACTCCCCTCCCCATTCCACTACATCAATCCCCTCCCCCATAACCCTACCTCACTCCACTCCCCCACTCCCCTACCCCACTTACATAACCAACACCCATACCCCACTCCCCTACCCCACGCCCCTCCCCAAGTCCCCTCCCCAAGTCCCCTCCCCAACTCCCCACCCTCACTCCCCACCCCAACTGCCCTCCCACACTCCCCTCCCTACTAACCTCCCTTACTCCCCTCCCCACTCCCCTCCCCCACTCGCCACCCCCACTCCCCTCCCCCACTCCCCAACTCCCCTCCCCCACTCCCCTCCCTCACTAAACGCCCCCACTCCCATCCCAACTCCCCTCCCCCACTCCACTCCCCTCCCACACTGCCCTACCTCACTCCACTCCCCAGTTACCACCCCCACTACCATACCCCACTCCCCTCCCCCCTCCTTTCCCCCATTCCACTAACTCAATTCCCTCCCCCATACATCTACCTCACGCCCCTTCCCGCCAAATCCTCACTGCCCTCCCCTACCCCACTCCACTGCCTCACTCCTCTTTCTTCCACCTCCTCACTGCCCTCCCCTCCCCACTCCCCTCCCCACTCCCCTCCCCCACTCCCCTACCCCACTCCCTTCCACCACTCCAACACCTCAATCCCCTCCCCCTCACCCCACCACCACCCCCTTCCCCAACTCCCTTCGCCCACTCCCCTATCACCACTCCCCACCTCACTCCCCTCCCCAACTCCCCTACCCCATTTCCCTATCGAACTCCCCTCCCCAACTCCCCTCCCCTCCATCTCCTCACTGCCCTCCCCTACCCAACTCCCCTCCCCACTCCCCTTCCCTCCACCTCATTAGAGCCCACCCCTAGCACACTCGCTGACACCACTCTGCACCCCCACTCCCCATCTCCACTCCCCTACCCCGCTACCCAACCACACTCCCTTCATCCACTCCCCTCCCCATTCCACTACCTCAATCCCCTCCCCCATAACCCTACCTCACTCCCGACCCCCACTCCCCTACCCCACTCACTTAACGAACTTACCTCACACACTCCCCTCCCACTCTAACCTCCCCCACTCCCCTCCCAACTCCCCTCCCCCCACTCCACTGCCCCACACCCCTAACCCACTCCGCTTACCTCCACCTCCTCACTGCCCTACTCTACCACACTCCCCTCCCCCACTACCCTCCCCCACTCCCCACCGCACTCCCCTCCACAACACCCCTACCCCAATCCCCTACCCCGCTCCCCTGCCCATCTCCCTTACCCTACACCCCTTCCCCACACAACTACCCCACTCCCCTGCCCCATACCACTACCCCACTCTCATCCTCAATGCCCTACCTCACACCCCTCCCATACTCCCCTACCACACTCACTTCCCCCACTCGACTCCCCCTCTCCCCTTCCCTCCACATCCTCACTGCGCTCCCCTACCCCACACCCCTATCTCACTCCACATTCCCACTCCCCTACCTCACTCCCCCACTCACCTCCCCTACTCCGCTTCTCCTCCTCACTGCCCTCCCCTACCGAACTCCCCTACGGCACTGCCCTCCCCCACTCCCCAGGTAACTCCCCTTCATTCCACCTCATCACTGCCCTCCACTACCCCACTCCTCTCACCCACTGCCATACCTCATTCCACTCCCCCAGTTACCGCCCCCACGCCCCTACCCAACTCTCCTACCTCACCCCCCTCCCCAAACCCCTACCTCACTCCCCTCCCCCACTACCCTAACCCACTCACCGAACACACACCCCCACTCCCCTCCCCATTCCCCTCCCCCACTCCCCTTCCCTCAATCTCCTCACTGCCCTCCCCGACCCCACTCCCCTCCCCACTCTCTTTGACTCCACCTCCTTACAGCCCACCTCTACCACACTTCCTGAGACCACTCTGCACCCCCCTCCCCTCCACGACCGACCCCCACTACCCCACTGCACTTCCCTCCCAATACCCCCTGCAAATGCCCTCACCCACTGTCCTCCCCCACTCTCCTACCCCACTCCCCTCACCACTCCCCTCCCCACACCCCTTCCCAACTCCCCTCCCCCACTCCCCTACCCCACTCCTTTCCCCCACTCCCCTACTAACAATCCCCTACCCCACTGCCCTATCCCATGCCCCTCCCCAAATCCCCTCCCCAACTCCGCTCCCCAAATCACCTCCCATATGCCCCCTCACCAACTCCCATACCCCACACCCCTACTCCTCTCCCTCCACAACTCCCCTCCACAATTCCTCTCTCTCACACCCCACCCCGACACCCCTCCCACTCTAACCTCCCCCACTCCCCCAATCCCCTCCACCACACCCATACCCCACTCTGCTTACCTTCACCTCGTCACTGCCCGACTCGACCACACTCCCACCCCACACTACCTTCCACCACTACCCTACCCCACTACCCGCCCCAACATCCGAACGGCACTCCACTCCACAACACCTCAATCACTCTCCCCGACCAAACACCCCCACCCAAACACCTACCCCACTCCGCTACCCCACTCCACCACCTCCTCCCACCCCCTCTCCATTCTCTTCCACCATCTCCTTCTTCCCCCTCTCCATTCCCCTCCACCACCATCTCCCTTGCCCTCTTCATTCCACTCCACCACCCCCTCCCTCCTCCACTTCATTGTTCACCACCACCCCCTCCCTTCCCCTCTTCATTCGCCTCAACCTCCCCCTCTCTCCCCCTCTTCATTCTTCACCCCCACCCGTCCCTCCCCCTCTTCAGTCCCCTCCACCTCCCCCTCCCTCCCCCCCTTCATTCCACTCCACAACCCCCTCCTTCCCCCTCACCATTCCCCTCCACCAGCCCCTCCCTCCCCTTTTCATTCCCCTCCAACACCCCATCCCTCCCCCTCTTCATTCCCCTCCACCACCCCCACCCTCCCCCTCTTCATTCCGCTCCACCACCCCCTCCCTCCCCGATTCATTCTTCACCACCTCCCCCACCCTCTCCCTCTTCATTCCCGTCCACCTCGCCCTCCCTTCCCCTCTTCATTTCCCTCCACCTCCCCCTCCCTTCCCCTCATCATTCCCCTCAACCTCCCCCTCCCTACCCCTCTTCATTCCACTCCACCTCCCCCTCCCTCCACCTCTGCATTCCCCTCCACCTCCACCTCCCTCCCCCTGGGCATACCCCTCCACCTCCCCCTCCCTCCCCTTCTTCATTCCACTCCACCTACCCCTCCCTCCCGCTCTTCATTCCCCTCCACCTCCCACTCCCTCCCCCTCTTCATTCCACTCCACCACAGCCTCCCACCCCCTCTTCATTCCGTTCCACTTCCCCCTCCCTCCACCTCTTCATTCCCCTCCACCTCCCCCTCCCTCTCCCTCTTCATTCCACTACACCACACCCCAACCCTCCCGCTCTTCATTCTTCACCACCTCCCCCTCCCACCCCCTCTTCATTCCCCTCCACCTCCACCTCTCTCCCCCTCTTCGTTACCCTCCACTTCCCCCTCCTTCCCCCCTTCATTCCCCTCCAACTCCCCCTCCCTCCCCCTCTTCATTCCACTCCACCACAGCCTCCCACCCCCTCTTCATTCCGTTCCACTTCCCCCTCCCTCCACCTCTTCATTCCCCTCCACCTCCCCCTCCCTCTCCCTCTTCATTCCACTACACCACCCCCCAACCCTTCCGCTCTTCATTCTTCACCACCTCCCCCTCCCACCCCCTCTTCATAACCCTCCACCTCCACCTCTCTCCCCCTCTTCGTTACCCTCCACCTCCCCCTCCTTCCCCCCTTCATTCCCCTCCAACTCACACTCCCTCCCACTCTTCATTGAACTCCACCACACCCTCCCTCCCTCACTTCGTTCTTCACCACCTACCCCTCCCTCCCACTCTTGTTCTACACCACCAACGCCTCCCCCTCTTCATTCCCCTCCACCACACCTCCATCCCCCTCTTCATTCTTCACCACCAACCCCTCCCTCCCGCTCTTCATTCCACTCCACCTCCCCCTCCCTCCCCGTCTTCATTCACCTCCACATCCCCCTCCCTCCCCCACTTCATTCTTCACCACCTCCCCCTACCACCCCCTCTTCAATCCACTCCACCTCTCCCTCCCTCGCCCTCTTCATTCCCCTCCAGCTCCCCCTCACTCCCACTCTTCATTCTTCAAATGCTCCCCCTCCCTCCCCCTCTTCATTCCCCTCCACCTACCCCTCCCTCCCACTCTTCGTTCTACACCACCAACGCCTCCCCCTCTGCATTCCCCTCCACCACACCTCCATCCCCCTCTTCATTCTTCACCACCAACCCCTCCCTCCCCCTCTTCATTCCACTCCACCTCCCCACCCGTATTCATTCACCTCCACATACCCCTCCCACCCACTTCATTCTTCACCACCTCCCCCTCCCAACGCCTCTTCAATCCACTCCACCTCCCCCTCCCTCCCCCTCTTCATTCCCCTCCAGCTCCCCCTCACTCCCACTCTTCTGTCTTCACCACCTCCCCCTCCCTCCCACTCATCATTGCCCTCCTTCACTCCCTCCCTCCCCCTCTTCAATCCCCTCCACCACCCGCTCCCTCTCCCTCTTCATTCTCCTCCACCACCCCCTCCCTCCCCTCTACGTTCCCCTCCACCACCCCCTCCTTCCCGTCTTCATTCCACTCCACCACCCCGTCCCTCCCACTCTTCATTCCACTCCACCTCCCCTCCCTCCCCTCAACATTCCACTCCACCTACCCATCCCACCCCTCTGCATTCCCCTCCAAAAGCCCCTCCCTCCACCTCTTCATTCCACTACACCAGCCCTCCCTCCCCTCTTCATTCCCCTCCACCTCCCCCTCCCTCAACCTCTTCATTCCCCTCCACCTCCCACTGCCTACTCTCTTCATTCCCCTCCAAAATACGCTCCCTCCCCTATTCATTCCACCCCACCTCCACCTCCCTCCCCCTCTTCATTCCACTCCACCACATCCTCCCTCCCCCTCTTCATTCCCCTCCAACTCCCCATCCCTCCCCTCTTCATTACACTCCACCACCACCACCCTCCCCCTCTTCATTCCACACCACCTCCCCTCCCTCCCCCTCTTCATTCCACTACACCACACCCAACCCTCCCGCTCTTCATTCTTCACCACATCCCCCTCCCACCCCCTCTTCATTCCCCTCCACCTCCACCTCCCCCCCTCTTCGTTACCCTCCCCCTCCCCCTCCCTCCCCCCTTCATTCCCCTCCAACTCCACATCCCTACCCTCTTCATTCCACTCCACCACCACCTCCCTCCCACTCTTCATTCCACTCAACCTCCCCTCCCTCCCCTCTTCATTCCACTCCCCCACCCCCTCCCTCCCCTCTTCATTCCCCTTCACCACACCCTCACTCCCAATCTTCATTTCCCTCCACCTCCCCCTCGCACCCCCTCTTCATTCCCCTCAACCGACCCGTCCCTCCCCCTCTTCATTCCCCTCCACCCTCCCACCCTCCCCCTCTTCATTCCCTTCCACCTCCCCCTCCCTACCCCTCTTCATTCCACTCCACCACCCCCTCCCTCCACCTCTTCATTCCCTTCGACCTCGCCCTCCCTCCCCTTCTTCATTCCCCTCCACCATCCCCTCCCTCCCCCTCTTCATTCCACTCCATCTTCCCCTCCCTATCCCTCTTCATTCCCCTCCACCACCTCCTCACTCCCCCTCTTCATTCCACTCCACCAACCCATCCCACCCCCTCTTCATTCCCTTCCACCTCCCCCTCCCTCCACCTCTTCATTGCCATCCACCTCCCCCTCCCTCCCCCTGTTCATTCCACTCCTCTACCCCCTCCCTCCCGCTCTTCATTCTTCACCACCTGCCCCTCCCACCCTCTCTTCAATCTTCACCACCAACCCCTCCCTCCCTCTCTTCATTCCACTCCACCACACCCTCCCACCCCCTCTTCATTCCCCTCCGCTTCCCCCTCCCTCCACCTCTTCATTCCCCTCCAATTCCCCCTCCCTCCCCCTCTTCATTCCACTACACCACCCCCAACCCTCCCGCTCTTCACTTTTCACCACCTACCCCTCCCACCCGCTCTTCATTCCCGTCCACCTCCACCTCCCTCAACCTCTTTGTTACCCTCCACCTCCCCCTCCCTCCCCCCTTCATTCCCCTCCAACACCCCCTCCCTTCCCCCTCTTCATTCCCCTCCACCACACCTCCATCCCCCTCTTCATTCTTCACCACCAACCCCTCCCTCCCCCTCTTCATTCCACTCTACCTCCCCCTCCCTCCCCGTCTTCATTCACCTCCACATCCCCCTCCCTCCCCCACTTCATTCTTCACCACCTCCCCCTCCCACCCCCTCTTCAATCCACTCCACCTCCCCCTCCCTCCCCCTCTTCATTCCCCTCCAGCTCCCCCTCACTTCCACTCTTCATTCTTCAAATCCTCCCCCTCCCTCCCCCTCTTCATTCCCCTCCACCTACCCCTCCCTCCCACTCTTCGTTCTACACCACCAACGCCTCCCCCTCTTCATTCCCCTCCACCACACCTCCATCCCCCTCTTCATTCTTCACCACCAACCCCTCCCTCCCCCTCTTCATTCCACTCCACCTCCCCCTCCCTCCCCGTCTTCATTCACCTCCACATCCCCCTCACTCCCCCACTTCATTCTTCACCACCTCCCCCTCCCACCCCCTCTTCAATCCACTCCACCTCCCACTCCCTCCCCCTCTTCATTCCCCTCCAGCTCCCCCTCACTCCCACTCTTCTGTCTTCACCACCTCCCCCTCCCTCCCCCTCTTGATTCCCCTCCTTCACTCCCTCCCTCCCCCTCTTCACTCCCCTCCACCACCCGCTCCCTCTCCCTCTTCATTCTCCTCCACCACCCCTCCCTCCCCTCTACGCTCCCCTCCACCTCCCCCTCCTTCTTGTCTTCATTCCACTCCACCTCCCCTCCCTCCCCTCAACATTCCACTCCACCTACCCATCCCTCCCCTCTTCATTCCCCTCCAAAAGCCCCTCCCTCCCCCTCTTCATTCCACTACACCACCCCTCCCTCCCCTCTTCATTCCCCTCCACCTCTTCCTCCCTCCACTCTTCATTCCTCTCCACCAACCACTCCCTCCCCCTCTTCATTCCACTCCACCACCCCCTCCCTCAACCTCTGCATTCCACTCCACCTCTTCCTCCCTGCCCTCTTCATTCCCCTCCACCTCCCACTGCCTACTCTCTTCATTCCCCTCCAAAACACGCTCCCTCCCCTATTCATTCCACCCCACCTCCACCTCCCTCCCCCTCTTCATTCCACGCCACCACATCCTCCCTCCCCCTCTTCATTCCCCTCCAACTCCCCATCCCTCCCCTCTTCATTCCACTCCACCACCACCTCCCTCCCCCTCTTCATTCCACACCACCTCCTCTCCCTCCCCCTCTTCATTCCACTACACCACCCCCAACCCTCCCGCTCTTCATTCTTCACCACATCCCCCAGCCACCCCCTCTTCATTCCCCTCCACATCCACCTCCCTCCCCCTCTTCGTTACCCTCCACCTCCCCCTCCCTCCCCCCCTTCATTTCCCTCCAACTCTCCATCCCTACCCTCTTCATTCCACTCCACCACCACCTCCCTCCCCCTCTTCATTCCACTCCACCTCCCCTCCCTCCCCTCTTCATTCCACTCCCCCACCCACTCCCTCCCCTCTTCATTCCCCTCCACCACACCCTCCCTCCCCCTCTTCATTTCCCTCCACCACCCCCTCACACGCCCTCTTCATTCCCCTCCACCGACCCGACCCTCCCCCTCTTCATTCCCCTCCACCTCCCCCTCCCTCCCCCTCTTCATTCCCTTCCACCTCCCCCTCCCTACCCCTCTTCATTCCACTCCACCTCCCCCTCCCTCCACCTCTTCATTCCCTTCCACCACGCCCTCCCTCCCCTTCTTCATTCCCCTCCACCACCCCCTCCCTCCCCCTCTTCATTCCACTCCATCTTCCCCTCCCTATCCCTCTTCATTCCCCTCCACCACCTCCTCACTCCCCCTCTTCATTCCACTCCACCAACCCATCCCACCCCCTCTTCATTCCCTTCCACCTCACCCTCCCTCCACCTCTTCATTGCCATCCACCTCCCCCTCCCTCCCCCTCTTCATTCCACTCCACCACCCCCTCCCTCCCGCTCTTCATTCTTCACCACCTGCCCCTCCCACCCTCTCTTCAATCTTCACCACCAACCCCTCCCTCCCTCTCTTCATTCCACTCCACCACACCCTCCCACCCCCTCTTCATTCCCCTCCACTGCCCCCCCTCCATCTCTTCATTCCCCTCCAATTCCCCCTCCCTCCCCCTCTTCATTCAACTACACCACCCCCAACCCGCCCGTTCTTCACTTTTCACCACCTACACCTCCCACCCGCTCTTCATTCCCCTCCACCTCCACCTCCCTCCCCCTCTTCGTAACCCTCCACCTCACCTCCATCCCCCTCACCATTCTTCAACACCAACACCTCCCTCCCCTTCTTCATTCCACTCCACCTCCCCCTCCCTCCCCGTCTTCATTCCCCTCCACATCCCCCTCTCTCCCCCACTTCAGTCTTCACCACCTCCCCCTCCCTCCCCCTCTTCATTCCACTCCACCTCCCCCTCCCTCCCCCTCTTCATTCCCCTCCAGCTCCCCCTCACTCCCACTCTTCATTCTTCAAATCCTCCCCCTCCCTCCCCCTCTTCATTCCCCTCCACCACCCCTCCCTACCCTCTTCATTCCCCTCCACCTCCACCTCCCTCCCCACTTCATTCCCCTCCAAAACCCACTCCCTCCCCTATTCATTCCACCCCACCTCCCCCTCCCTCCCCCTCTTCATTCTACTCCTCCACACCCTCCCTCACCCTCTTCATTCCCCTGCAACTCACCATCCCTCCCCTCTTCATTCCACTCCACCACCACCTCCCTCCCCTCTTCATTCCACTCCACCTCCCCTCCCTCCCCTCTTAATTCCACTTGCCCACCCCCTCCCTCCCTTTTCATTCCCCTCACACAACGCCCTCCCTCCCCCTCTTCATTTCCATCCACCTCCCCCTCCCACCCCTCTTCAATCCCCTGCACCGTCCCGTCCCTCCCCCTCTTCATTCCCCTCCACCTCCGCCTCCGTACACCTCTTCATTCCACTCCACCTCCCCCTCCCTCCACCTCTTCATTCCGCTCCATCTCGCCCTCCCTTCCCTTCTTCATTCCCCTCCACCACCCCCTCCCTCCCCCTCTTCATTCCGCTCCATCTTCCACTCCCTCCTCCTCATCATTCCCCTCCACCACCCCCTCCCTCCCCCTCTTCATTCCACTCCAGCAACCCCTCCCACCCCCTCTTCATTCCCCTCCACCTCCCCCTCCCTCCACCTCTCCATTCCTCTCCACCTCCCCCTCCCTCCCCCACTTCATTCCACGACACCACCCCCAACCCTCCCGCTCTTCATTCTTCACCACATCCCCCTCCCAACCCCTCTTCATTCCCCTCCACCTCCACCTCCCTCCCCCTCTTCGTTACACTCCACCTCCCCCTCCCTCGCCCCTTCATTCCCCTCCAACTCCCCATCCCTCCCCTCTTCATTCCACTCCACCACCACCTCCCTCCCCCTCTTCATTCCACTCCACGTCCCTTCCCTCCCCTGTTCATTCCACTCCCCCACCCCCTCCCTCCCCTCTTCATTCCCCACCGCAACACCCTCCCTCCCCTCTTCATTTCCCTCCACCTCCCCCGCCCACCCCCTCTTCATTCCCTTCCACCGACCCGTCCCTCCCCCTCTTCATTCCCTTCCTCCTCCCCCTCCCAACCCCTCTTCATTCCACTCCACCTCCCCCTCCCTCCACCTCTTCATTCCCTTCTACCTCGCCCTCCCTCCCCTTCTTCATTCCCCTCCACCACCCCCTCCCTCCCCCTCTCCATTCCACTCCATCTTCCCCTCCCTACCCCTCTTCATTCCCCTCCACCACCCCCTAGCTCCCCCTCTTCATTCCACTCTACCAAACCATCCCACCCCCTCTTCATTCCCCTCCACCTCCCACTCCCTCCACCTCTTCATTGCCATCCACCTCCCCCTCCCTCCCCCTCTTCATTCCACTCCACCACCCCCTCCCTCCCGATCTTCATTCTTCACCACCTGCCCCTCCCAACCTCTCTTCAATCTTCACCACCAACCCCTCCCTCCCTCTCTTCATTCCACTCCACCACACCCTCCCACCCCCTCTTCATTCCCCTCCACTTCCCCCTCCCTCCACCTCTTCATTCCCCTCCACCTCCCCCTCCCTATCCCTCTTCATTCCACTACACCACCCCCAACCCTCCCGCTCTTCAACTTCAACACCTCCCCCTCCCACCAGCTCTTCATTCCCCTCCACCTCCACCTCCCTCCCCTCTTGGTTACCATCCACCTCCCCTCCCTCCACCCTTCATTCCCCTCCAACTCCCCCTCCCTCCCCCTCTTCATTCCCCTCCATCAAACCTCCATCCCCCCTTTATTCTTCAACACCAACCCCTCCCTCCCCCTCTTCATTCCACTCCACCTGCCCCTCCCTCCCCTTCTTCATTCCCCTCCACCACCCCTTCCCTCCCGCTCTTCATTCCACTCCATCTTTCCCTCCCTATCCCTCTTCATTCCCCTCCACCACCTCCTCACTCCCCCTCTTCATTACACTCCACCAACCCATCCCACCCCTTCTTCATTCCCTTCCACCTCCCCCTCCCTCCACCTCTTCATTGCCATCCACCTCCCCCTCCCTCCCCCTCTTCATTCCACTCCACCACCCCCTCCCTCCCGCTCTTCATTTTTCACCACCTGCCCCTCCCACCATCTCTTCAATCTTCACCACCAACCCCTCCCTCCCTCTCTTCATTCCACTCCACCACCCCCTCCCACCCCCTCTTCATTCCCCTCCACTGCCCCACCTCCACCTCTTCATTCCCCTCCAATTCCCCCTCCTTCCCCCTCTTCATTCAACTACACCACCCCCAACCCGCCCGCTCTTCACTTTTCACCACCTACACCTCCCACCCGCTCTTCATTCCCCTCCACCTCCACCTCCCTCCCCCTCTTCGTTACCCTCCACCTCACCTCCATCCCCCTCTTCATTCTTCAACACCAACACCTCCCTCCCCTTCTTCATTCCACTCCACCTCCCCCTCCCTCCCTGTCTTCATTCCCCTCCACATCCCCCTCTCTCCCCACTTCATTCTTCACCACCAAACCCTCCCTCCCCCTCTTCATTCCACTCCACCTCCCCCTCCCTCCCCCTCTTCATTCCCCTCCAGCTCCCCCTCACTCCCACTCTTCATTCATCAAATCCTCCCCCTCCCTCACCCTCTTCATTCCATTCCACCACACCCTCCCTCCCCCTCTTATTCCTTCACCACCTCCCCCTCCCTCCCCCTCTTCATTCCCCTCCATCACGTCCTCCCTCCCCCGCTTCAATCCCATCCACCACCCGCTCCCTCTCCCTCTTCATTCTCCTCCACCTCCTCCTTCCTCCCCTCTACGTTCCCCTCCACCTCCCCCTCCCTCCCCTCTTCATTCCACTCCACCACCCCGTCCCTCCCCCTCTTCATTCCACTGCACCTCCCGTCCCTCCCCTCAACATTCCACTCCACCTCCCCATCCCTCCCCTCTTCATTCCCCTCCACAACCCCCTCCCTCCCCCTCTTCATTCCCCTCCACCACCCCTCCCTACCCTCTTCATTCCCCTCCACCTCCACCTCCCTCCCCTCTTGATTCCCCTCCACCAACCGCTCCTCCCCCTCTTCATTCCACTCCACCACCCCCTCCCTCAACCACTTCATTCCACTCCACCTCTTCCTCCCTCCCCTCTTCATTCCCCTCCAGTTCCCCGTGCCTACTCTCTTCATTCCCCTCCAAAACCCACTCCCTCCCCTATTCATTCCACCCCACCTCCCCCTCCCTCCCCCTCTTCATTCTACTCCACCACACCCTCCCTCACCCTCTTCATTCCCCTGCAACTCACCATCCCTCCCCTCTTCATTCCACTCCACCACCACCTCCCTCCCCCTCTTCATTTCCCTCCACCTCCCCCTCCCACCCCTCTTCAATCCCCTGCACCGTCCCGTCCCTCCCCCTCTTCATTCCCCTCCACCTCCCCCTCCGTACCCCTCTTCATTCCACTCCACCTCCCCCTCCCTCCACCTCTTCATTCCGCTCCATCTCGCCCTCCTTCCCCTTCTTCATTCCCCTCCACCACCCCCTACCTCCCCCTCCTCATTCCACTCCATCTACACCTCCCTGCCCCTCATCATTCCCCTCCACCACACCCCTCCCCCTCTTCATTCCACTCCAGCATCCCCTCCCACCACCTCTTCATTGCCCTCCACCTCCCCCTCCCTCCACCTCGTCATTCCTCTCCACCTCCCCCTCCCTCCCCCACTTCATTCCACTACACCACCCCCAACCCTCCCGCTCTTCATTCTTCACCACATCCCCCTCCCAACCCCTCTTCATTCCCCTCCACCTCCACCTCCCTCCCCCTCTTCGTTACCCTCCACCTCCCCCTCCCTCGCCCCTTCATTCCCCTCCAACTCCCCATCCCTCCCCTCTTCATTCCACTCCACCACCACCTCCCAACCCCTCTTCATTCCACTCCACCTCCCCCTCCCACCCCTCTTCATTCCCCTCCACCGACCCGTCCCTCCCCCTCTTCATTCCCTTCCTCCTCCCCCTCCCTACCCCTCTTCATTCCACTCCACCTCCCCCTCCCTCCACCTCTTCATTCCCTTCCACCTCGCCCTCCCTCCCCTTCTTCATTCCCCTCCACCACCCCCTCCCTCCCCCTCTTCATTCCACTCCATCTTCCCCTCCCTACCCCTCTTCATTCCCCTCCACCACCCCCTAGCTCCCCCTCTTCATTCCACTCTACCAAACCATCCCACCCCCTCTTCATTCCCCTCCACCTCCCACTCCCTCCACCTCTTCATTGCCATCCACCTCCCCCTCCCTCCCCCTCTTCATTCCACTCCACCACCCCCTCCCTCACGATCTTCATTCTTCACCACCTGCCCCTCCCAACCTCTCTTCAATCTTCACCACCAACCCCTCCCTCCCTCTCTTCATTCCACTCCACCACACCCTCTCACCCCCTCTTCATTCCCCTCCACTTCCCCCTCCCTCCACCTCTTCATTCCCCTCCACCTCCCCCTCCCTATCCCTCTTCATTCCACTACACCACCCCAACCCTCCCGCTCTTCACTTTTCAACACCTCCCCCTCCCACCCGCTCTTCATTCCCCTCCACATCCACCTCCCTCCCCTCTTGGTTACCATCCACCTCCCCTCCCTCCCCCCTTCATTCCCCTCCAACTCCCCCTCCCTCCTCCCTCTTCATTCCCCTCCATCACACCTCCATCCCCCTCTTCATTCTTCAACACCAACCCCTCCCTCCCCCTCTTCATTCCACTCCACCTGCCCCTCCCTCCCCGTCTTCATTCCCCTCCACATCCCCCTCTCTCCCCCACTTCATTCTTCACCACCTCCCCCTCCCTTCCCCTCTTCATTCCACTCCACCTCCCCCACCCTCCCCCTCTTCATTCCCCTCCAGCTCCCCCTCACTCCCACTCTTCATTCTTCAAATCCTCCCCCTCCCTCCCCCTCTTCATTCCCCTCCACCACACCCTCCCTCGTCCTCTTATTTCTTCACCACGTCCCCCTCCCTCCCCCTCTTCATTCCCCTCCATCACGTCCTCCCTCCCCCTCTTCAATCCCATACACCACCCGCTCCCTCTCCCTCTTCATTCTCCTCCACCTCCCCCTTCCTCCCCTCTACGTTCCCCTCCACCGCCCCCTCCCTCCCCTCTTCATTCCACTCCACCACCCCATCCCTCCCGCTCTTCATTCAACTCCACCTCCCGTCCCTCCCCTCAACATTCCACTCCACCTCCCCATCCCTCCCCTCTTCATTCCCCTCCACAACCCCCTCCCTCCCCCTCTTCATTCCCCGCCACCACCCCTCCCTACCCTCTTCATTCCCTCCACCTCCACCTCCCTCCCCTCTTCATTCCCCTCCACCAACAGCTCCCTCCCCTCTTCATAGCCCTCCAGTTCACGTGCCTACTCTCTTCATTCCCCTCCAAAACACACTCCCTCCCCTATTCATTCCACCCCACCACCCCCTCCCTCCCCCTCTTCATTCCCCTCCAACTCCCCATCCCTCCCCTCTTCATTCCACTCCACCACCACCTCCCTCCCCCTCCTCATTCCACTCCATCTCCCCTCCCTCCCCTCTTCATTCCACTCCCCCACCCCCTTCCTCCCCTCTTCATTCCCCTCCACAACACCCTCCCTCCCCCTCTTCATTTCCCTCCACATCCCCCTCCCACCCCCTCTTCATTCCCCTCCACCGACCCGACCCTCCCCCTCTTCATTCCCCTCCACCTCCCCCTCCGTACCCCTTTTCATTCCACTCCACCTTCCCCTCCCTCCACCTCTTCATTCCCCTCCATCTCGCCCACCCTCCCCCTCATCATTACACTCCATCTTCCCCTCCCTCCCCCTTTTCATTCCCCTCCACCACCCCCTCCCACCCGCTCTTCATTCTTCACCACATCCCCCTCCCACCCCCTCTTCATTCCCCTCCACCTCCCTCCCCCTCTTCGTTACCCTCCACCTCCCCCTCCCTCCCCCCTTCATTCCCCTCCAACTCCCCATCCCTCCCCTCTTCATTCCACTCCACCACCACCTCCCTCCCAATCTTCATTCCACTCCACCTCCCCTACCTCCCCTCTTCATTCCACTCCCCCACCCCGTCCCTCCCCTCTTCATTCCCCTCCACCACACCCTCCCTCCCCCTCTTCATTTCCCTCCACCTCCCCCTCCCACCCCTTCTTAATTCCCCTCCACCACCCCCTCCCTCCCCCTCTTCATTCCACTCCATCTTCCCCTCCCTACCCCTCTTCATTCCCCTCCACCACCCCCTCACTCCCCCTCTTCATTCCACTCCACCAACCCATCCCACCCCCTCTTCATTCCCCTCCACCTCTCCCTCCCTCCACCTCTTCATTGCCATCCACCTCCCCCTCCCTCCCCCTCTTCATTCCACTCCACCACCCGCTCCCTCCCGCTCTTCATTCTTCACTACCTGCCCCTCCCACCCTCTCTTCAATCTTCACCACCAACCCCTCCCTCCCTCTCTTCATTCCACTCCACCACACCCTCCCACCCCCTCTTCATTTCCCTCCACTTCCCCCTCCCTCCACCTCTTCATTCCCCTCCACCTCCCCCTCCCTCCCCCTCTTCATTCCACTACACCACCCCCAACCCTCCCGCTCATCACTTTTCACCACCTCCCCCTCCCACCCACTCTTAATTCCCCTCCACCTCCACCTCCCTCCCCCTCTTTGTTACCCTCCACCTCCCCCTCCCTCCACCCTTCATTCCCCTGCAACTCCCCCTCACTCCCCCCTCTTCATTCCCCTCCACCACACCTCCATCCCCCTCTTCATTCTTCAACACCAACCCCTCCCTCCCCATTTTCATTCCACTCCACCTGCCCCTCCCTCCCCGTCTTCATTCCCCTCCACATCCCCCTCTCTCCCCCACTTCATTCTTCACCACCTCCCCCTCCCTCCCCATCTTCATCCCCCTCCAGCTCCCCCTCAATCCCACTCTTCATTCTTCAAATCCTCCCCCTTCCTCCCCCTCTTCTTTCCTCTCCACCACACCCTCCCTCCCCCTCTTATTTCTTCACCAACTCCCCCTCCCTCCCCCTCTTCATTCCCCTCCATCACATCCTCCCTCCCCCTCTTCAATCCCATACACCACCCGCTCCCTCTTCATTCTCCTCCACCTCCCCCTTCCTCCCCTCTACGTTCCCCTCCATCTCCCCCTCCCTCCCCTCTTCATTCCACTCCACCACCCCGACCCTCCCCCTCTTCATTCCACTCCACCTCCCGTCCCTCCCCTCAACATTCCACTCCACCTCCACATCCCTCCCCTCTTCATTCCCCTCCACAACCCCCTCCCACCCCCTCTTCATTCCCCTCCTCCACCCCTCCCTACCCTCTTCATTCCCCTCCACCACCCCCTCCCTTACCCTCTTCATTTCCCTCCACCTCCCCATTCCTTCCCCTCATCATTCCCCTCCACCTCCCCCTCCCTACCCCTCTTCATTCCACTCCACCTACCCCTCCCTCCACCTCTGCATTCCCCTCCACCTCCACCTCCCTCCCCCTGGGCATACCCCTCCACCTCCCTCTCCCTCCCCATCTTCATTCCACTCCACCTACCCCTCCCTCCCACTCTTCATTCCCCTCCACCTCCCACTCCCTCCCCCTCTTCATTCCACTCCACCACAGCCTCCCAC
Organism: Heterodontus francisci; assembly: GCF_036365525.1. Taxonomy (NCBI): domain Eukaryota; kingdom Metazoa; phylum Chordata; class Chondrichthyes; order Heterodontiformes; family Heterodontidae; genus Heterodontus; species Heterodontus francisci. The sequence goes on along the minus strand of NW_027141623.1, from coordinate 53,095 downwards.
CCCTCTTCATTCCGTTCCACTTCCCCCTCCCTCCAACTCTTAATTCCCCTCCACCTCCCCCTCCCTCTCCCTCTTCATTCCGCTACACCACACCCCAACCCTCCCGCTCTTCATTCTTCACCACCTCCCACTCCCACCCCCTCTTCATTCCCCTCCACCTCCACCTCTCTCCCCCTCTTCGTTACCCTCCACCTCACCTCCTTCCCCCCTTCATTCCCCTCCAACTCACCCTCCCTCCCGCTCTTCATTGAACTCCACCACACCCTCCCTCCCTCACTTCGTTCTTCACCACCTACCCCACCCTCCCACTCTTCGTTCTACACCACCAACGCCTCCCCCTCTTCATTCCCCTCCACCACACCTCCATCCCCCTCTTCATTCTTCACCACCAACCCCTCCCTCCCCCTCTTTATTCCACTCCACCTCCCCCTCCCTTCCCGTCTTCATTCACCTCCAGATCCCCTCCCTCCCCCACTTCATTCTTCACCACCTCCCCCTCCCACCCCCTCTTCAATCCACTCCACCTCCCCCTCCCTCCCCCTCTTCATTCCCCTCCAGCTCCCCCTCACTCCCACTCTTCATTCTTCAAATCCTCCCCCTCCCTCCCCCTCTTCATTCCCCTCCACCACACCCTCCCTCCCTCTCTTCTTTCTTCACCACCTCCCCCTCCCTCCCCCTCTTCATTCCCCTCCTTCACTCCCTCCCTCCCCCTCTTCAATCTCCTCCACCACCCGCTCCCTCTCCCTCTTCATTCTCCTCCACCACCCCCTCCCTCCCCTCTACGTTCCCCTCCACCTCCCCCTCCTTCCTGTCTTCATTCCACTCCACCACCCCTTCCCTCCCACTTTCATTCCACTCCAAAAGCCCCTCCCTCCCCCTCTTCATTCCACTACACCACCCCTCCCTCCCCTCTTCATTCCCCTCCACCTCCCCCTCCCTCCCCTCTTCATTACTTTCCACCAACCACTCCCTCCCCCTCTTCATTCCACTCCACCACCCCCTCCCTCAACCTCTTCATTCCACTCCACCTCTTACTCCCTGCCCTCTTCATTCCCCTCCACCTCCCACTGCCTACTCTCTTCATTCCCCTCCAAAACACGCTCCCTCCCCTATTCATTCCACCACACCTCCCGCTCCCACCCCCTCTCCATTCTACTCCACGACACCCTCCCTCCCCCTCTTCATTCCACTCCACCACATCCTCCCTCCCCCTCTTCATTCCCCTCCAACTCCCCATCCCTCCCCTCTCCATTCCACTCCACCACCAACTCCCTCCCCCTCTTCAATCCACACCACCTCCCCTCCCTCCCCCTCTTCATTCCACTACACCACCCCCAACCCTCCCGCTCTTCATTCTTCACCACATCCCCCTCCCACCCCCTCTTCATTCCCCTCCACCTCCACCTCCCTCCCCCTCTTCGTTACCCTCCACCTCCCCCTCCCTCCCCCCTTCATTCCCCTCCAACTCCCCATCCCTACCCTCTTCATTCCACTCCACCACCACCTCCCTCCCCCTCTTCATTCCACTCCACCTCCCCTCCCTCCCCTCTTCATTCCACTCCCCCACCCCCTCCCTCCCCTCTTCATTCCCCTCCACCTCCCACTCCCTCCCCCTCTTCATTCGACTCCACCACAGCCTCCCACCCCTCTTCATTCCGTTCCACTTCCCCCTCCCTCCACCTCTTCATTCCCCTCCACCCCCCCTCCCTCTCCCTCTTCATTCCACTACACCACCCCCCAACCCTCCCGCTATTCATTCTTCACCACCTCCCCCTCCCACCCGCTCTTCATTCCCCTCCACCTCCACCTCTCTCCCCCTCTTCGTTACCCTCCACTTCCCCTCCTTCCCCCCTTCATTCCCCTCCAACTCACCCTCCCTCCCGCTCTTCATTGAACTCCACCACACCCTCCCTCCCTCACTTCGTACTTCACCACCTACCCCACCCTCCCACTCTTCGTTCTACACCACCAACGCCTCCCCCTCTTCATTCCCCTCCACCACACCTCCATCCCCCTCTTCATTCTTCACCACCAACCCCTCCCTCCCCCTCTTCATTCCACTCCACCTCCCCTTCCCTCCCCGTCTTCATTCACCTCCACATCCCCCTCCCTCCCCCACTTCATTCTTCACCACCTCCCCCTCCCACCCCCTCTTCAATCCACTCCACCTCCCCCTCCCTCCCCCTCTTCATTCCCTCCAGCTCCCCCTCACTCCCACTCTTCATTCTTCAAATCCTCCCCCTCCCTCCCCCTCTTCATTCCCCTCCACCACACCCTCCCTCCCCCTCTTCTGTCTTCACCACCTCCCCCTCCCTCCCCCTCTTCATTCCCCTCCTTCACTCCCTCCCTCCCCCTCTTCAATCCCCTCCACCACCCGCTCCCTCTCCCTCTTCATTCTCCTCCACCACCCCCTCCCTCCCCTCTACGTTCCCCTCCACCTCCCCCTCCTTCCTGTCTTCATTCCACTCCAACACCCCATCCCTCCCACTTTCATTCCACTCCAAAAGCCCCTCCCTCCCCCTCTTCATTCCACTACACCACCCCTCCCTCCCCTCTTCATTCCCCTCCACCTCCCCCTCCCTCCCCTCTTCATTACACTCCACCAATCACTCCCTCCCCCTCTTCATTCCACTCCACCACCCCCTCCCTCAACCTCTTCATTCCACTCCACCTCTTCCTCCCTGCCCTCTTCATTCCCCTCCACCTCCCACTACCTACTCTCTTCATTCCCCTCCAAAACAACGCTCCCTCCCCTATTCATTCCACCACACCTCCCGCTCCCACCCCTTCTTCATTCTACTCCACCACACCCTCCCTCCCCCTCTTCATTCCACTCCACCAAATCATCCCTCCCCCTCTTCATTCCCCTCCAACTCCCCATCCCACCCCTCTCCATTCCACTCCACCACCACCTTCCTCCCCCTCTTCATAACACACCACCTCCCCTCCCTCCCCCTCTTCATTCCACTACAACACCCCCAACCCTCCCGCTCTTCATTCTTCACCACATCCCCTCCCACCCCCTCTTCATTCCCCTCCACCTCCACATCCCTCCCCCTCTTCGTTACCCTCCACCTCCCCCTCTATCCCCCTCTTCATTCCCCTCCAACTCCCCATCCCTACCCTCTACGTTCCCCTCCACCTCCCCCTCCCTCCCCTCTTCATTCCACTCCACCACCCCGTCCCTCCCCCTCTTCATTCCACTCCACCTCCCCCTCCCTCCCCCTCTTCGTTACCCTCCACCTCCCCCTCCCTCCCCCCCTTCATTCCCCTCCAACTCCCCATCCCTACCCTCTTCATTCCACTCCACCACCACCTCCCTCCCCCTCTTCATTCCACTCCACCTCCCCTCCCTCCCCTCTTCATTCCACTCCCCCACCCCCTCCCTCCCCTCTTCATTCCCCTGCACCACACCCTCCCTCCCCCTCTTCATTTCCCTCCACCTCCCACTCGCACCCCCTCTTCATTCCCCTCAACCGACCTGACCCTCCCCCTCTTCATTCCCCTCCACCCCCCCTCCCTCCCCCTCTTCATTCCCTTCCACCTCCCCCTCCCTACCCCTCTTCATTCCACTCCACCACCCCCTCCCTCCACCTCTTCATTCCCTTCCACCTCGCCCTCCCTCCCCTTCTTCATTCACCTCCACCACCCCCTCCCTCCCCCTCTTCATTCCACTCCATCTTCCCCTCCCTATCCCTCTTCATTCCCCTCCACCACCTCCACACTCCCCCTCTTCATTCCACTCCACCAACCCTTCCCACCCCCTCTTCATTCCCTTCCACCTCCCCCACCCTCCAACTCTTCATTGCCATCCACCTCCCCCTCCCTCCCCCTCTTCATTCCACTCCACCTCCCCCTCCCTCCCGCTCTTCATTCTTCACCACCTGCCCCTCCCACCCTCTCTTCAATCTTCACCACCAACCCCTCCCTCCCTCTCTTCATTCCACTCCACCACACCCTCCCACCCCCCTCTTCATTCCCCTCCGCTTCCCCCTCCCTCCACCTCTTCATTCCCCTCCAATTCCCCCTCCCTCCCCCTCTTCATTCCACTACACCACCCCCAACCCTCCCGCTCTTCACTTTTCACCACCTACCCCTCCCACCCGCTCTTGATTCCCCTCCACCTCCCTCGCCCTCTTCGTTACCCTCCACCACCCCCTCCCTCCCCCCCTTCATTCCCCTCCAACACCCCCTCCCTCCCCCCTCTTCATTCCCCTCCACCACACCTCCATCCCCCTCTTCATTCTTCAACACCAATCCCTCCCTCCCCTTCTTCATTCCACTCCACCTCCCCCTCCCTTCCCGTCTTCATTCCCCTCTACATCCCCCTCTCTCCCCCACTTCATTCTTCACCACCTCCCCCTCCCTCCCCCTCTTCATTCCACTCCACCTCCACCTCCCTCCCCCTCTTCATTCCCCTCCAGCTCCCCCTCACTCCCACTCTTCATTCTTCAAATCCTCCCCCTCCCTCCCCCTCTTCATTCCACTCCACCACACCCTCCCTCCCCCTCTTATTCCTTCACCACCTCCCCCTCCCTCTCCCTCTTCATTCTCCTCCACCTCCCCCTTCCTCCCCTCTACGTTCCCCTCCACCTCCCCCTCCCTCCCCTCTTCATTCCAATCCACCACCCCGTCCCTCCCCCTCTTCATTCCACTCCACCTCCCGTCCCTCCCCTCAACATTCCACTCCACCTCCCCATCCCTCCCCTCTTCATTCCCCTCCACAACCCCCTCCCTCCCCCTCTTCATTCCCCTCCACCACCCCTCCTACCCTCTTCATTACCCTCCACCTCCACCTCCCTCCCCTATTCATTCCCCTCCACCAACCGCTCCCTCCCCCTCTTCATTCCACTCCACCACCCCCTCCCTCAACCTCTTCATTCCACTGCACCTCTTCCTCCCTCCCCTCTTCATTCCCCTCCAGTTCCCCGTGCCTACTCTCTTCATTCCCCTCCAAAACCCACTCCCTCCCCTATTCATTCAACCCCACCTCCCCCTCCCTCCCCCTCTTCATTCTACTCCACCACACCCTCCCTCCCCCTCTTCATTCCCCTACAACTCCCCATCCCTCCCCTCTTCATTCCACTCCACCTCCACCTCCCTCCCCCTCTTCTTTCCACTCCACCTCCCCTCCCTCCCCTCTTCATTCCACTCGCCCAACCCCTCCCTCCCCTGTTCATTCCCCTCCACAACGCTCTCCCTCCCCCTCTTCATTCCCCTCCACCTCCCCCTCCGTACCCCTCTTCATTCCACTCCACCTCCCCCTCCCTCCACCTCTTCATTCCCCTCCATCTCGCCCTCCCTCCCCTTCTTCATTCCCCTCCACCACCCCCTCCCGCCCCGTCTTCATTCCACTCCATCTTCCCTTCCCTCCCCCTCATCATTCCCCTCCACCACACCTTCCCTCCCCCTCTTCATTCCACTCCAGCAACCCCTCCCACCACCTCTTCATTCCCCTCCACCTCCCCCTCCCTCCACCTCTTCATTCCCCTCCACCTCCCCCTCCCTCCCCCTCTTCATTCCACTACACCACCCCCAACACTCCCGCTCTTCATTCTTCACCACATCCCCCTCCCAACCCCTCCTCATTCCCCTCCACCTCCACCTCCCTCCCCCTCTTCGTTACCCTCCACCTCCCACTCCCTCGCCCCCTGCATTCCCCTCCAACTCCCCATCCCTCCCCTCTTCATTCTACTCCACCACACCCTCCCAACCCCTCTTCATTCCCCTACAACTCCCCATCCCTCCCTTCTTCATTCCACTCCACCTCCACCTCCCTCCCCCTCTTCATTCCACTCCACCTCCCCTCCCTCCCCTCTTCATTCCACTCGCCCAACCCCTCCCACCCCTGTTCATTCCCCTCCACAACGCTCTCCCTCCCCCTCTTCATTCCCCTCCACCTCCCCCTCCGTACCCCTCTTCATTCCACTCCACCTCCCCCTCCCTCCACCTCTTCATTCCCCTCCTTCTCGCCCTCCCTCCCGTTCTTCATTCCCCACCACCAACCCCTCCCTCCCCCTCTTCATTCCACTCCATCTTCCCCTCCCTCCCCCTCATCATTCCCCTCCACCACACCCTCCCTCCCCCTCTTGATTCCACTCCAGAAACCCCTCCAACCCCCTCTTCATTCCCCTCCACCTCCCCCTCCCTCCACCTCTTCTTTCCCCTCCACCTCCCCCTCCCTCCCCCTCTTCAGTCCACTACACCACCCCCAACCCTCCCACTCTTCATTCTTCACCACATCCCCCTCCCAACCCCTCTTCATTCCCCTCCACCTCCACCTCCCTCCCCCTCTTCGTTACCCTCCACCTCCCACTCCCTCGCCCCCTTCATTCCCCTCCAACTCCCCATCCCTCCCCTCTTCATTCCACTCCACCACCACCTCCCTCCCCCTCTTCATTCCACTGCACCTCCCTTCCCTCCCCTCTTCATTCCACTCCCCCACCCCCTCCCTCCGCTCTTCATTCCCTACCACCACACCCTCACTCCCCCTCTTCATTTCCCTCCACCTCCCCGCCCACCCCCTCTTTATTCCCCTCCACCGACCCGTCCCTCCCCCTCTTCATTCCCCTCCACCTCCCCCTCCCTCCCCTCTTCATTCCCTTCCTCCTCCTCCTCCCTACCCCTCTTCATTCCACTCCACCTCCCCCTCCCTCCACCTCTTCATTCCCTTCCACCTCGCCCTCCCTCCCCTTCTTGATTCCCCTCCACCACCCCCTCCCTCCCCCTCTTCATTCCACTCCATCTTCCCCTCCCTACCCCTCTTCATTCCGCTCCACCAGCCCCTCACTCCCCCTCTTCATTCCACTCCACCAAACCATCCCACCCCCTCTTCATTCCCCTCCACCTCCCACTCCCTCCACCTCTTCATTGCCATTCACCTCCCCCTCCCTCTCCCTCTTCATTCCACTCCACCAACCCCTCCCTCCCGCTCTTCATTCTTCACAACCTGCCCCTCCCACCCTCTCTTCAATCTTCACCACCAACCCCTCCCTCCCTCTCTTCATTCCACTCCACCACACCCTCCCAACCCCCTTCACTCCCCTCCACTTCCCCCTCCCTCCACCTCTTCATTCCCCGCCACCTCCCCCTCCCTATTCCTCTTCATTCCACTACACCACCCCCAACCCTCCCGCTCTTCACTTTTCACCACCTCCCCCTCCCACCCGCTCTTCATTCCCCTCCACCTCCACCTCCCTCCCCCTCTTCGTTGCCATCCACCTCCCCCTCCCTCCCCACTTCATTCCCCTCCAACTCCCCCTCCCTCCCCCCTCTTCATTCCCCTCCATCACACCTCCATCCCCCTCTTCATTCTTCAACACCAACCCCTCCCTCCCCCTCTTCATTCCTCTCCACCTGCCCCTCCCTCCCCGTCTTCATTCCCCTCCACATCCCCCTCTCTCCCCCACTTCATTCTTCACCACCTCCCGCTCCCTCCCCCTCTTCATTCCACTCCACCTCCCCATCCCTCCCCCTCTTCATTCCCCTCCAGCTCCCCCTCACTCCAACTCTTCATTCTTCAAATCCTCCCCCTCCCTCCCCCTCTTCATTCCCCTCCACCACACCCTCCCTCGCCCTCTTATTTCTTCACCACGTCCCCCTTCCTCCCCCTCTTCATTCCCCTCCATCACGTCCTCCCTCCCCCTCTTCAATCCCATCCACCAGCCGCTCCTTCTCCCTCTTCATTCTCCTCCACCTCCCCCTTCCTCCCCTCTACGTTCCCCTCCACCTCCCCCTCCCTCCCCTCTTCATTCCACTCCACCACCCCGTCCCTCCCCCTCTTCATTCCACTCCACCTCCCGAACCTCCTCTCAACATTCCACTCCACCTCCCCATTCCTCCCCTCTTCATTCCCCTCCACAACCCCCTCCCTCCCCATCTTCATTACCCTCCACCACCACTCCCTACCCTCTTCATTCCCCTCCACCTCCACCTCCCTCCCCTCTTCATTCCCCTCCACCAACAGCTCCCTCCCCCTCTTCTTTCCACTCCACCACCCCCTCCCTCAACCTCTTCATTCCACTCCAACTCTTCCTCCCTCCCCACTTCATTCCCCTCCATTTCCCCGTGCCTACTCTCTTCATTCCCCTCCAAAACCCACTCCCTCCCCTTTTCATTCCACCCCACCTCCCCCTCCCTCCCCCTCTTCATTCTACTCGACCACACCCTCCCTCCCCCTCTTCATTCCCCTCCAACTCCCCATCACTCCCCTCTTCATTCCAATCCACCACCAACTCCCTCCCCCTCGTCATTCCACTCCACCTCTCCTCCCTCCCCTCTTCATTCCACACCCCCACCCCCTCCCTCCCCTCTTCATTCCCCTCCACAACACCCTCCCTCCCCCTCTTCATTTCCCTCCACTTCCCCCTCCCACCCCCTCTTCATTCCACTCCACCTCCCGACCCTCCTCTCAACATTCCACTCCACCTCCCCATTCCTCCCCTCTTCATTCCCCTCCACAACCCCTCCCTCCCCCTCTTCATTACCCTCCACCACCCCTCCCTACCCTCTTCATTCCCCTCCACCTCCACCTCCCTCCCCTCTTCATTCCCCTCCACCAACAGCTCCCTCCCCCTCTTCATTCCACTCCACCACCCCCTCCCTCAACCTCTTCATTCCACTCCACCTCTTCCTCCCTCCCCACTTCATTCCCCTCCAGTTCCCCGTGCCTACTCTCTTCATTCCCCTCCAAAACCCACTCCCTCCCCTATTCATTCCACCCCACCTCCCCCTCCCTCCCCCTCTTCATTCTACTCCACCACACCCTCCCTCCCCCTCTTCATTCCCCTCCAACTCCCCATCACTCCCCTCTTCATTCCAATCCACCACCACCTCCCTCCCCCTCGTCATTCCACTCCACCGCTCCTCCCTCCCCTCTTCATTCCACGCCCCCACCCCCTCCCTCCCCTCTTCATTCCCCTCCACCTCCACCTCCCTCCCCCTCTTCGTTGCCATCCACCTCCCCCTCCCTCCCCACTTCATTCCCCTCCAACTCCCCCTCCCTCCCCCCTCTTCATTCCCCTCCATCACACCTCCATCCCCCTCTTCATTCTTCAACACCAACCCCTCCCTCCCCCTCTTCATTCCTCTCCACCTGCCCCTCCCTCCCCGTCTTCATTCCCCTCCACATCCCCCTCTCTCCCCCACTTCATTCTTCACCACCTCCCGCTCCCTCCCCCTCTTATTTCCACTCCACCTCCCCCTCCCTCCCCCTCTTCATTCCCCTCCAGCTCCCCCTCACTCCAACTCTTCATTCTTCAAATCCTCCCCCTCCCTCCCCCTCTTCATTCCCCTCCACCACACCCTCCCTCGCCCTCTTATTTCTTCACCACGTCCCCCTTCCTCCCCCTCTTCATTCCCCTCCATCACGTCCTCCCTCCCCCTCTTCAATCCCATCCACCAGCCGCTCCTTCTCCCTCTTCATTCTCCTCCACCTCCCCCTTCCTCCCCTCTACGTTCCCCTCCACCTCCCCCTCCCTCCCCTCTTCATTCCACTCCACCACCCCGTCCCTCCCCCTCTTCATTCCACTCCACCTCCCGACCCTCCTCTCAACATTCCACTCCACCTCCCCATTCCTCCCCTCTTCATTCCCCTCCACAACACCCTCCCTCCCCCTCTTCATTACCCTCCACCACCCCTCCCTACCCTCTTCATTCCCCTCCACCTCCACCTCCCTCCCCTCTTCATTCCCCTCCACCAACAGCTCCCTCCCCCTCTTCTTTCCACTCCACCACCCCCTCCCTCAACCTCTTCATTCCACTCCAACTCTTCCTCCCTCCCCACTTCATTCCCCTCCAGTTCCCCGTGCCTACTCTCTTCATTCCCCTCCAAAACCCACTCCCTCCCCTTTTCATTCCACCCCACCTCCCCCTCCCTCCCCCTCTTCATTCTACTCCACCACACCCTCCCTCCCCCTCTTCATTCCCCTTCAACTCCCCATCACTCCCCTCTTCATTCCAATCCACCACCAACTCCCTCCCCCTCGTCATTCCACTCCACCTCTCCTCCCTCCCCTCTTCATTCCACTCCCCCACCCCCTCCCTCCCCTCTTCATTCCCCTCCACAACACCCTCCCTCCCCCTCTTCATTTGCCTCCACTTCCCCCTCCCACCCCCTTTTCATTCCACTCCACCTCCCGACCCTCCTCTCAACATTCCACTCCACCTCCCCATTCTTCCCCTCTTCATTCCCCTCCACAACCCCCTCCCTCCCCCTCTTCATTACCCTCCACCACCCCTCCCTACCCTCTTCATTCCCCTCCACCTCCACCTCCCTCCCCTCTTCATTCCCCTCCACCAACAGCTCCCTCCCCCTCTTCATTCCACTCCACCACCCCCTCCCTCAACCTCTTCATTCCACTCCACCTCTTCCTCCCTCCCCACATCATTCCCCTCCAGTTCCCGTGCCTACTCTCTTCATTCCCCTCCAAAACCCACTCCCTCCCCTATTCATTCCACCCCACCTCCCCCTCCCTCCCCCTCTTCATTCTACTCCACCACACCCTCCCTCCCCCTCTTCATTCCCTCCAACTCCCCATCACTCCCCTCTTCATTCCAATCCACCACCACCTCCCTCCCCCTCGTCATTCCACTCCACCTCTCCTCCCTCCCCTCTTCATTCCACTCCCCCACCCCCTCCCTCCCCTCTTCATTCCCCTCCACAACACCCTCCCTCCACCTCTTCATTTCCCTCCACATCCCCCTCCCAGCCCCTCTTCATTCCACTACACCACCACAACCCTCCCGCTCTTCATTCTTCACCACATCCCCCTCCCACCCCCTCTTCATTCCACTCCCCCACCCCCTCCCTCCCCTCTTCATTCCACTCCACCTCCCCCTCCCTCCACCTCTTCATTCCCCTCTACCTCCCCCTCCCTCCCCATCTTCATTCCACTACACCACCACAACCCTCCCGCTCTTCATTCTTCACCACATCCCCCTCCCACCCCCTCTTCATTCCCCTCCACCTCCACCTCCCTCCCCCTCTTCGTTACCCTCCACCTCCCCCTCCCTCCCCCCTTCATTCCCCTCCAACTCGCCATCCCTCCCCTCTTCATTCCACTCCACTACCACCTCCCTCCCACTCTTCATTCCACTCGACCTCCCCTCCCTCCCCTCTTCATTCCACACCCCCACCCCGTCCCTCCCCTCTTCATTCCCCTCCACCACACCCTCCCTCCCCCTCTTCATTTCCCTCCACCTCCCCCTCCCAGCCCCTCTTCATTCCCCTCCACCGACCCGTCCCTCACCCTCTTCATTCCTCTCCACCTCCCCCTCCCTACCCCTCTTCATTACACTCCACCTCCTCCTCCCTCCACCTCTTCATTCCCCTCCACCTCGCCCTCCCTCCCCTTCTTCATTCCCCTCCACCACCCCCTCCCTCCCCCTCTTCATTCCACTCCACCTCCCCTCCCTCCCCTCTTCATTCCACTCCCCCACCCCGTCCCTCCCCTCTTCCTTCCCCTCCTCCAGACCCTCCCTCCCCCTCTTCATTCCACTGCACCAACCCATCCCACCCCCTCTTCATTCCCCTCCACCTCTCCCTCCCTCCACCTCTTCATTGCCATCCACCTCCCCCTCCCTCCCCCTCTTCATTCCACTCCACCACCCCCTCCCTCCCGCTCTTCATTCTTCACTACCTGCCCCTCCCACCCTCTCTTCAATCTTCACCACCAACCCCTCCCTCCCTCTCTTCATTCCACTCCACCACACCCTCCCACCCCCTCTTCATTCCCCTTCACTTCCCCCTCCCTCCATCTCTTCATTCCCCTCCACCTACCCCTCCCTCCCCCTCTTCATTCCACTACACCACCCCCAACCCTCCTGCTCTTCACTTTTCACCACCTCCGCCTCCCACCCGCTCTTACTTTCCCTCCACCTCCACCTCCCTCCCCCTCTTTGTTACCCTCCACCTCCCCCTCCCTCCACCCTTCATTCCCCTCCAACTCCCCCTCCCTCCCCCCTCTTCATGCCCCTCCACCACACCTCCATCCCCCTCTTCATTCTTCAACACCAACCCCGTCCCTCCCCTCTTCATTCCCCTCCACCACACCCTCCCTCCCCCTCTTCATTTCCCTCCACCTCCCCCTCCCAGCCCCTCTTCATTCCCCTCCACATCCCCCTCTCTCCCCCACTTCATTCTTCACCACTTCCCCCTCCCTCCCCCTCTTCATAACACTCCACCTCCCCTTCCCTCCCCCTCTTCATTCCCCTCCAGCTCCCCCTCACTCCCACTCTTCATTCTTCAAATCCTCCCCCTTCCTCCCCCTCTTCATTCCCCTCCACCACACCCTCCCTCCCCCTCTTATTTCTTCACCAACTCCCCCTCCCTCCCACTCTTCATTCCCCTCCATCACGTCCTCCCTCCCCCTCTTCAATCCCATACACCACCCGCTCCCTCTCCCTCTTCATTCTCCTCCACCTCCCCCTTCCTCCCCTCTAGGTTCCCCTCCACCTCCCCCTCCCTCCCCTCTTCATTCCACTCCACCACCCCGTCCCTCCCCCTCTTCATTCCACTCCACCTCCCGTCCCTCCCCTCAACATTCCACTCCACCTCCACATCCCTACCCTCTTCATTCCCCTCCACAACCCCCTCCCTGCCCCTCTTCATTCCCCTCCACCACCCCTCCCTACCCTCTTCATTCCCCTCCACCTCCACCTCCCTCCCCTCTTCATTCCCCTCCACCAAACGCTCCCTCCCCCTCTTCATTCCACTCCACCACCCCCTCCCTCAACCTCTTCATTCCACTCCACCTCTTCCTCCCTCCCCTCTTCATTCCATTCCAGTTCCCCGTGCCTACTCTCTTCATTCCCCTCCAAAACCAACTCCCTCCCCTATTCATTCCACCCCACCTCCCCCTCCCTCCCCCTCTTCATTCCACTCCACCTCCCCTCCCTCCCCTCTTCATTCCACTCCCCCACCCCGTCCCTCCCCTCTTCCTTCCCCTCCTCCACACCCTCCCTCCCCCTCTTCATTCCCCTACAACTCCCCATCCCTCCCCTCTTCATTCCACTCCACCTCCACCTCCCTCCCCCTCTTCTTTCCACTCCACCTCCCCTCCCTCCCCTCTTCATTCCACTCGCCCAACCCCTCCCTCCCCTGTTCATTCCCCTCCACAACGCTCTCCCTCCCCCTCTTCATTCCCCTCCACCTCCCCCTCCGTACCCCTCTTCATTCCACTCCACCTCCCCCTCCCTCCACCTCTTCATTCCCCTCCATCTCGCCCTCCCTCCCCTTCTTCATTCCCCTCCACCACCCCCTCCCGCCCCGTCTTCATTCCACTCCATCTTCCCTTCCCTCCCCCTCATCATTCCCCTCCACCACACCCTCCCTCCCCCTCTTCATTCCACTCCAGCAACCCCTCCCACCCCCTCTTCATTCCCCTCCACCTCCCCCTCCCTCCACCTCTTCATTCCCCTCCACCTCCCCCTCCCTCCCCCTCTTCATTCCACTACACCACCCCCAACACTCCCGCTCTTCATTCTTCACCATATCCCCCTCCCAACCCCTCCTCATTCCACTCCACCACCACCTCCCTCCCCCTCTTCATTCCACTCCACCTCCCCTCCCTCCCCTCTTCATTCCATTCCCCCACCCCCCCTCCCCTCTTCATTCCCCTCCACCGACCCGTCCTTCCCCCTCTTCATTCCCCTCCACCTCCCCCTCCCAACCCCTCTTCATTCCACTCCACCTCCTCCTCCCTCCACCTCTTCATTCCCCTCCATATCGCCCACCCTCCCCTTCTTCATTCCCCTCCACCACCCCCTCCCTCCCCCTCTTCATTCCACTCCATCTTCCCCTCCCTCCCCCTCTTCATTCCCCTCCACCACCCCCTCCCTCACCCTCTTCATTCCACTCCAGCAACCCCTCCCACCCCCTCTTCATTCCCCTCCACCTCTCCCTCCCTCCACCTCTTCATTCCCCTCCACCACCCCCTCCCTCCCCCTCTTCATTCCACTCCATCTTCCCCTACCTCCCCCTCTTCATTCCCCTCCACCAACCCCTCCCTCACCCTCTTCATTCCACTCCAGCAACCCCTCCCACCCCCTCTTCATTCCCCTCCACCTCCCCCTCCCTCCACCTCTTCATTCCCCTCCACCTCCACCTCCCTCCCCCTCTTCGTTACCCTCCACCTCCCCCTCCCTCCCCCTTCATTCCCCTCCAACTCCCCATCCCTCCCCTCTTCATTCCACTCCACCACCACCTCCCTCCCCCTCTTCATTCCACTCCACCTCCCCTCCCTCCCCTCTTCATTCCATTCCCCCACCCCCCCTCCCCTCTTCATTCCCCTCCACCGACCCGTCCTTCCCCCTCTTCATTCCCCTCCACCTCCCCCTCCGTACCCCTCTTCATTCCACTCCACCTCCTCCTCCCTCCACCTCTTCATTCCCCTCCATCTCGCCCACCCTCCCCTTCTTCATTCCCCTCCACCACCCCCTCCCTCCCCCTCTTCATTCCACTCCATCTTCCCCTCCCTCCCCCTCTTCATTCCCCTCCACCACCCCCTCCCTCACCCTCTTCATTCCACTCCAGCAACCCCTCCCACCCCCTCTTCATTCCCCTCCACCTCTCCCTCCCTCCACCTCTTCATTCCCCTCCACCACCCCCTCCCTCCCCCTCTTCATTCCACTCCATCTTCCCCTACCTCCCCCTCTTCATTCCCCTCCACCAACCCCTCCCTCACCCTCTTCATTCCACTCCAGCAACCCCTCCCACCCCCTCTTCGTTCCCCTCCACCTCCCCCTCCCTCCACCTCTTCATTCCCCTCCACCTCCACCTCCCTCCCCCTCTTCGTTACCCTCCACCTCCCCCTCCCTCCCCCTTCATTCCCCTCCAACTCCCCATCCCTCCCCTCTTCATTCCACTCCACCACCACCTCCCTCCCCCTCTTCATTCCACTCCACCTCCCCTCCCGCCCCTCTTCATTCCACTCCCCACCCCCTACCTCCCCCACTTCATTTCCCTGCACCTCCCCCTCCCACCCCCTCTTCATTCCCCTCCACCGACCCGTCCCTCCCCCTCTTCATTCCCCTCCACCTCCCCCTCACTCCCCCTCTTCATTCGCTTCCACCTCCCCCTCCCTACCCCTCTTCATTCCACTCCTCCTCCCCCTCCCTCCACCTCTTCATTCCCTTCCACCTCGCCCTCCCTCCCTTCATCATACCCCTCCACCACCCCCTCCCTCCCCCTCTTCATTCCACTCCATCTTCCCCTCCCTACCCCTCTTCATTCCCCTCCACCACCCCCTCACTCCCCCTCTTCATTCCACTCCACCAACCCATCCCACCCCCTCTTCATTCCCCTCCACCTCCCCCTCCCTCCACGTCTTCATTGCCATCAAACTCCCTTTCCCTCCCCCTCTTCATTCCACTCCAACACCCCCTCCCTCCCGCTCTTCATTCTTCACCACCTGCCCCTCCCAACCTCTCTTCAATCTTCACCACCTCCCCCTCCCTCCCTCTCTTCATTCCACTCCACCACACCCACCCACCCCCTCTTCATTCCCCTCCACTTCCCCCTCCCTCCACCTCTTCATTCCCTTCCACCTCCCCCTCCCTCCCCTCTTCATTCCACTACACCACCCCCAACCCTCCCGCTCTTCACTTTTCGCCACCTCCCCTTCCCACCCGCTCTTAATTCCCCTCCACCTCCACATCCCTCCCCCTCTTCGTTACCCTCCACTTCCCCCTCCCTCCCCCCTTCGTTACCCTCCACCACCCCCTCCCTCCCCCCCTTCATTCCCCTCCAACACCCCCTCCCTCCCTCCTCTTCATTCCCCTCCACCACACCTCCATCCCCATCTTCATTCTTCAACACCAACCCCTCCCTCCCCTTCTTCATTCCACTCCACCTCCCCCTCCCTCCCCGTCTTCATTCCCCTCCACATCCCCCTCTCTCCCCCACTTCATTCTTCACCACCTCCCCCTCCCTCCCCCTCTTCATTCCACTCCACCTCCCCCTGCCTCCCCCTCTTCATTGCCCTCCAGCTCCCCCTCACTCCCACTCTTCATTCTTCAAATCCTCCCCCTCCCTCCCCCTCTTCATTCCACTCCACCACACCCTCCCTCCCCCTCTTATTCCCTCACCACCTCCCCCTCCCTCCCCCTCTTCATTCCCCTCCATCACGTCCTCCCTCCCCGGCTTCAATCCCATCCACCACCCGCTCCCTCTCCCTCTTCATTCTCCTCCACCTCCCACTTCCTCCCCTCAACGTTCCCCGCCACCTCCCCCTCCCTCCCCTCTTCAATCCACTCCACCACCCCGTCCTCCCCCTCTTCATTCCACTCCACCTTCCGTCCCTCCCCTCAACATTCCACTCCACCTCCCCATCCCTCCCCTCTTCATTCCCCTCCACAACCCCCTCCCTCCCCTCTTCATTCCCCTCCACCACCACTCCCTACCCTCTTCATTACCCTCCACCTCCACCTCCCTCCCCTCTTCATTCCCCTCCACCAACCGCTCCCTCCCCCTCTTCATTCCACTCCACCACACCCTCCCTCAACCTCTTCATTCCACTCCACCCCTTCCTCCCTCCCCTCTTCATTCCCCTCCTGTTCCCCGTGCCTACTCTCTTCATTCCCCTCCAAAACCCACTCCCTCCCCTATTCATTCCACCCCACCTCCCCCTCCATCCCTCTCTTCATTCTACTCCACCACACCCTCCCTCCACCTCTTCATTCCCCTCCAACTCCCCATCCCTCCCCTCTTCATTCCACTCCACCACCACCTCCCTCCCCCTCTTCATTCCACTCCACCTCCCCTCCCTCCACTCTTCATTCCACTCGCCCAACCCCTCCCTCCCCTGTTCATTCCCCTCCACACGCCCTCCCTCACCCTCTTCATTCCCCTCCACATCCCCCTCTCTCCCCCACTTCATACTTCACCACCTCCCCCTCCCTCCCCCTCTTCATAACACTCCACCTTCCCCTCCCTCCACCTCTTCATTCCCCTCTACCTCCCCCTCCCTCCCCCTCTTCATTCCACTCCAGCAACCCCTCCCACCCCCTCTTCATTCCCCTCCACCTTCCCCTCCCTCCACCTCTTCATTCCCCTCTACCTCCCCCTCCCTCCCCCTCTTCATTCCACTACACCACCCCAACCCTACCGCTCTTCATTCTTCACCACATCCCCCTCCCACGCCCTCTTCATTCCCCTCCACCTCCACCTCCCTCCCCCTCTTCGTTACCCTCCACCTCCCCCTCACTCCCCCCTTCATTCCCCTCCATCTCCCCATCCCTCCCCTCTTCATTCCACTCCACCACCACCTCCCGCCCACTCTTCATTCCACTCCACCTCCCCTCCCTCCCCTCTTCATTCCACTCCTCCACCCCGTCCCTCCCCTCTTCATTCCCCTCCACCACACCCTCCCTCCCCCTCTTCATTTCCCTCCACCTCTCCCTCCCACACCCTCTTCATTCCCCTCCACCGACCCGTCACTCCCCCTCTTCATTCCCCTCCACCTCCCCCTCCCTACCCCTCTTCATTCCACTCCACCTCCCCCTCCCTCCACCTCTTCATTCCCTTCCACCTCGCCCTCCATCCCCTTCTTCATTCCCCTCCACCACCCCCTCCCTCCCCCTCTTCATTCCACTCCACCTCCCCTCCCTCCCCTCTTCATTCCACTCCCCCACCCCGTATCTCCCCTCTTCATTCCCCTCCACCACACCCTCCCTCCCCCTCTTCATTCCACTCCACCAACCCATCCCACCCCCTCTTCATTCCCCTCCACCTCTCCCTCCCTCCACCTCTTCATTGCCATCCACCTCCCCCTCCCTCCCCCTCTTCATTCCACTCCACCACCCCCTCCCTCCCGCTGTTCATTCTTCACTACCTGCCCCTCCCACCCTCTCTTCAATCTTTACCACCAACCCCTCCCTCCCTCTCTTCATTCCACTCCACCACACCCTCCCACCGCCTCTTCACTCCCCTCCACTTCCCCCTCCCTCCACCTCTTCATTCCCCTCCACATCCCCCTCTCTCCCCCTCTTCATTGCCCTCCAGCTCCCCCCCACTCCCACTCTTCATTCTTCAAATCCTCCCCCTCCCTCTCCCTCTTCATTCCACTCCACCACACCCTCCCTCCCCCTCTTATTCCTTCACCACCTCCCCCTCCCTCCCCCTCTTCATTCCCCTCCATCACGTCCTCCCTCCCCGGCTTCAATCCCATCCACCACCCGCTCCCTCTCCCTCTTCATTCTCCTCCACCTCCCACTTCCTCCCCTCTCCGTTCCCCGCCACCTCCCCCTCCCTCCCCTCTTCATTCCACTCCACCACCCCGTCCCTCCCCCTCTTCATTCCACTCCACCTCCCGTCCCTCCCCTCAACATTTCACTCCACCTCCCCATCCCTCCCCTCTTCATTCCCCTCCACAACACCCTCCCTCCCCCTCTTCATTCCCCTCCACCACCACTCCCTACCCTCTTCATTACCCTCCACCTCCACCTCCCTCCCCTCTTCATTCCCCTCCACCAACCGCTCCCTCCCCCTCTTCATTCCACTCCACCACCCCCTCCCTCAACCTCTTCATTCCACTCCACCTCTTCCTCCCTCCCCTCTTCATTCCCCTCCTGTTCCCCGTGCCTACTCTCTTCATTCCCCTCCAAAACCCACTCCCTCCCCTATTCATTCCACCCCACCTCCCCCACCATCCCCCTCTTCATTCTACTCCACCACACCCTCCCTCCACCTCTTCATTCCCTTCCACCTCGCCCTCCCTCCCCTTCTTCATTCCCCTCCACCACCCCCTCCCTCCCCCTCTTCATTCCACTCCACCTCCCCTCCCTCCCCTCTTCATTCCACTCCACCACCCCGTATCTCCCCTCTTCATTCCCCTCCACCACACCCTCCCTCCCCCTCTTCATTCCACTCCACCAACCCATCCCACCCCCTCTTCATTCCCCTCCACCTCTCCCTCCCTCCACCTCTTCATTGCCATCCACCTCCCCCTCCCTCCCCCTCTTCATTCCACTCCACCACCCCCTCCCTCCCGCTCTTCATTCTTCACTACCTGCCCCTCCCACCCTCTCTTCAATCTTCACCACCAACCCCTCCCTCCCTCTCTTCATTCCACTTCACCACACCCTCCCACCGCCTCTTCATTCCCCTCCCCTTCCCCCTCCCTCCACCTCTTCATTCCCCTCCACATCCCCCTCTCTCCCCCACTTCATTCTTCACCACCTCCCCCTCCCTCCCCCTCTTCATTCCACTCCACCTCCCCCTCCCTCCCCCTCTTCATTGCCCTCCAGCTCGCCCTCCCTCCCCTTCTTCATTCCCCTCCACCACCCCCTCCCACCCCCTCATCATTACACTCCATCTTCCCCAACCTCCCCCTCTTCATTCCCCTCCACCACCCCCTCCCTCCACCTCTTCATTCCACTCCAGCAACCCCTCCCACCCCCTCTTCATTCCCCTCCACCTTCCCCTCCCTCCACCTCTTCATTCCACTCTACCTCCCCCTCCCTCCCCCTCTTCATTCCACTACACCACCCCAACCCTCCCGCTCTTCATTCTTCACCACATCCCCCTCCCACCCCCTCTTCATTCCCCTCCACCTCCACCTCCCTCCCCCTCTTCGTTACCCTGCACCTCCCCCTCACTCCCCCTTTCATTCCCCTCCAACTCCACATCCCTCCCCTCTTCATTCCACTCCACCACCACCTCCTTCCCACTCTTCATTCCACTCCACCTCCCCTCCCTCCCCTCTTCATTCCACTCCCCCACCCCGTCCCTCCCCTCTTCATTCCCCTCCACCACACCCTCCCTCCCCCTCTTCATTTCCCTCCACCTCTCCCTCCCACCCCCTCTTCATTCCCCTCCAAAGACCCGTCCCTCCCCCTCTTCATTCCCCTCCAACTCCCCCTCCCTACCCCTCTTCATTCCACTCCAACTCCCCCTCCCTCCACCTCTTCATTCCCTTCCACCTCGCCCTCCCTCCCCTTCTTCATTCCCCTCCACCACCCCCTCCCTCCCCCTCTTCATTCCACTCCACCTCCCCTCCCTCCCCTCTTCATTCCACTCCCCCACCCCGTATCTCCCCTCTTCATTCCCCTTCACCACACCCTCCCTCCCCCTCTTCATTCCACTCCACCAACCCATCCCACCCCCTCTTCATTCCCCTCCACTTCTCCCTCCCTCCACCTCTTCATTGCCATCCACCTCCCCCTCCCTCCCCCTCTTCATTCCACTCCACCACCCCCTCCCTCCCACTCTTCATTCTTCACTACCTGCCCCTCCCACCCTCTCTTCAATCTTCACCACCAACCCCTCCCTCCCTCTCTTCATTCCACTCCGCCACACCCTCCCACCGCCTCTTCATTCCCCTCCACTTCCCCCTCCCTCCACCTCTTCATTCCCCTCCACCTCCCCCTCCCTCCCCCTCTTCATTCCACTACACCACCCCCAACCCTCCCGCTCTTCACTTTTCACCACCTCCCCCTCCCACCCGCTCTTAATTCCCCTCCACCTCCACCTCCCTCCCCCTCTTTGTTACCCTCCACCTCCCCCTCCCTCCACCCTTCATTCCCCTCCACCTCCCCTCCCTCCCCCCTCTTCATTCCCCTCCACCACACCTCCATCCCCCTCTTCATTCTTCAACACCAACCCCTCCCTCCCCCTCTTCATTCCACTCCAGCTGCCCTCCCTCCCCGCCTTCATTCCCCTGCACATCCCCTTCTCTCCCCCACTTCATTCTTCACCACCTCCCGCTCCCTCCTCCTTTTCATAACACTCCACCTCCCCCTCCCTCCCCCTCCTCATTCCCCTCCAGCTCCCCCTCACTCTCACTCTTCATTCTTCAAATCCACACCCTCCCTCCCCCTCTTATTTCTTCACCAACTCCCCCTCCCTCCCACTCTTCATTCCCCTCCACCACGCGCTCCCTCTCCCTCTTCATTCTCCTCCACCTCCCCCTTCCTCCCCTCTACGTTCCCCTCCACCTCCCCCTCCCTCCCCCCTTCATTCCACTCCACCACCCCATCCCTCCCCCTCTTCATTCCACTCCACCTCCCGTCCCTCCCCTCAACATTCCACTCCACCTCCACATCCCTCCCCTCTTCATTCCCCTCCACAACCCCCTCCCTCCCACTCTTCATTCCCCTCCACCACCCCTCCCTACCCTCTTCATTCCCCTCCACCTCCACCTCCCTCCCCTCTTCATTCCTCTCCACCAAACGCTCCCTCCCCCTCTTCATTCCACTCCACCACCCCCTCCCTCAACCTCTTCATTCCACTCCACCTCTTCCTCACTCCCCTCTTCATTTCACTCCAGTTCCCCGTGCCTACTCTCTTCATTCCCCTCCAAAACCAACTCCCTCCCCTATTCATTCACCCCACCTCCTCCTCCCCCCCTCTTCATTCTACTCCACTACACCCTCCCTCCCCCTCTTCATTCCCCTCCAACTCCCCATCCCTCCCCTCTTCATTCAACTCCACCACCACCTCCCTCCCCCTCTTCATTCCACTCCACCTCCCCTCCCACCCCTCTTCATTCCACTCCGCCACCCCATCCCTCCCGTCTTCATTCCGCTCCACAACACCCTCCATCCCCCCCTTCACTTCCCTCCACATCCCCCTCCCACCCCCTCTTCTTTCCCCTCCACCGACCCGTCCCTCCGCCTCTTCATTCCCCTACACCTCCCCCTCCGTACCCCTCTTCATTCCACTCCACCTCCTCCTCGCTCCACCTCTTCATTCCCCTCCATCTCGCCCTTCCTCCCCTTCTTCATTCCCCTCCACCACCCCCTCCCTCCCCCTCTTCATTCCACTCCATCTTCCCTCCCTCCCCCTCTTCATTCCCCTCCACCACCCCCTCCCTCACCCTCTTCATTCCACTCCAGCAACCCCTCCCACCCCCTCTTCATTCCCCTCCACCTCCCCCTCCCTCCACCTCTTCATTCCCCTCCACCTCCCACTCTTCATTCCACTACACCACCCCCAACCCTCCCGCTCTTCATTCTTCACCACATCCCCCTCCCACCCCCCCTTCATTCCCCTCCACCTCCACCTCCCTCCCCCTCTTTGTTACCCTCCACCTCCCCCTCCCTCCCCCCTTCATTCCCCTCCAACTCCCCATCCCTCCCCTCTTCATTCCAATTCCACCACCACCTCCCACCCCCTCTTCATTCCACTCCACCTTCCCTCCCTCCCCTCTTCATTCCACTCCCCCACCCGTTCCCTCCCCTCTTCATTCCCCTCCACCACACCCTCCCTCCCCCTCTTCATTCCCCTCCACCTCCCCCTCCTACCCCCTCTTCATTCCCCTCCACCGACCCGTCCCTCCCCCTCTTCATTCCCCTCCACCTCCCCCTCCCTCCCCCCTCTTCATTCCCTTCCACCTCCCCCTCCCTACCCCTCTTCATTCCACTCCACCTCCCCCTCCCTCCACCTCTTCATTCCCTTCCACCTCGCCCTCCCTCCCCTTCTTCATTCCCCTCCACCACCCCCTCCCTCCCCCTGTTCATTCCACTCCATCTTCCCCTCCCTACCCCTCTTCATTCCCCTCCAAGACCCCCTCACTCCCCCTCTTCATTCCACTCCACCAACCCATCCCACCCCCTCTTCATTCCCCTCCACCTCCCCCTCCCTCCACCTCATCTTTGCCATCCACCTCCCTTTCCCTCCCCCTCTTCATTCCACTCCAACACCCCCTCCCTCCCGCTCTTCATTCTTCACCACCTGCCCCTCCCAACCTCTCTTCAATCTTCACCACCTACCCCTCCCTCCCTCTCTTCATTCCACTCCACCACACCCACCCACCCCCTCTTCATTCCCCTCCACCTCCCCCTCCCTCCCCCTGTTCATTCCACTACATCACCCCCAACCCTCCCGCTCTTCACTTTTCGCCACCTCCCCCTCCCACCCGCTCTTAACTCCCCTTCACCTCCACATCCCTCCCCTTCTTCGTTACCCTCCACTTCCCCCTCCCTCCATCCTTCGTTACCCTCCACTTCCCCCTCCCTCCCCCCCTTCATTCCCCTCCAACACCCCCTCCCTCCCCCCTCTTCATTCCCCTCCATCACACTTCCATCCCCCTCTTAATTCTTCAACACCAACCCCTCCCTCCCCTTCTTCATTCCACTCCACCTCCCCCTCCCTCCCCATCTTCGTTCCCCTCCACATCCCCCTCTCTCCCCCACTTCATTCTTCACCACCTCCCCCTCCCTCCCCTCTTCATTCCACTCCACCTCCCCCTCCCTCCCCCTCTTCAGTCCCCTCCAGCTCCACCTCACTCCCACTCTTCATTCTTCAAATCTTCCCCCTCCCTACCCCTCTTCATTCCCCTCCATCACGTCCTCCCTCCCCGGCTTCAATCCCATCCACCACCCGCTCCCTCTCCGTCTTCATTCTCCTCCACCTCCCCCTTCCTCCCCTCTACGTTCCCCTCCACCTCCCCCTCCCTCCCCGCTTCATTCCACTCCACCACCCCGTCCCTCCCCCTCTTCATTCCACACCACCTCCCGTCCCTCCCCTCAACATTCCACTCCACCTCCCCATCCCTCCCCTCTTCATTCCCCTCCACAACCCCCTCCCTCCCACTCTTCATTCCCCTCCACCACCCCTCCCTACCCTCTTCATTACCGTCCACCACCACCTCCCTCCCCTCTTCAATCCCCTCCACCAACTGCTCCCTCCCCCTCTTCATTCCACTCCACCACCCCCTCCCTCAACCTCTTCATTCCACTCCACCTCTTCCTCCCTCCCCTCTTCAATCCCCTCCAGTTCCCCGTGCCTACTCTCTTCATTCCCCTCCAAAACCCACTCCCTCCCCTATTCATTCCACCCCACCTCCCCCTCCCTCCCCCTCTTCATTCTAATCCACCACACCCTCCCTCCCCCTCTTCATTCCCCTCCAACTCCCCATCCCTCCCCTCTTCATTCCACTCCACCACCACCTCCCTCCCCCTCTTCATTCCACTCCACCTCCCCTCCCTCCCCTCTTCATTCCACTCGCCCAACCCCTCCCTCCCCTGTTCATTCCCCTCCACAACGCCCTCCCTCCCCCTCTTCATTTCCCTCCACCTCCCCCTGCGTACCCCTCTTCATTCCACTCCACCTCCCCCTCCCTCCACCGCTTCATTCCCCTCCATCTCGCCCTCCCTCCCCTTCTTCATTCCCCTCCACCACCCCCTCCCTCCCCCTCTTCATTCCACTCCATCTTCCCCTCCCTCCCCCTCATATTTCCCCTCCACCACCCCCTCCCTCCCCCTCTTCATTCCACTCCAGCAACCCCTCCCACCCCCTCTTCATTCCCCTCCACCTCACCCTCCCTCCACCTCGTCATTCCCCTCCACCTCCCCCTCCCTCCCCCTCTTCATTCCACTACACCACCCCAACCCTCCTGCTCTTCATTCTTCACCACATCCCCCTCCCAACCCCTCTTCATTCCCCTCCACCTCCACCTCCCTCCCCCTCTTCGTTACCCTCCACCTCCCCCACCCTCGCCCCCTTCATTCCACTCCACCTCCCCCTCCCTCCACCTCTTCATTCCCTTCCACCTCGCCCTCCCTCCCCTTCTTCATTCCCCTCCACCACCCCCTCCCTCCCCCTCTTCATTCCACTCCATCTTCCCCTCCCTACCCCTCATCATTCCCCTCCACCACCCCCTCACTCCCCCTCTTCATTCCACTCCACCAAACCATCCCACCCCCTCTTCATTCCCCTCCACCTCCCACTCCCTCCACCTCTTCATTGCCATTCACCTCCCCCTCCCTCCCCCTCTACATTCCACTGCACCACCCCCTCCCTCCCGCTCTTCATTCTTCACCACCTGCCCCTCCCACCCTCTCTTCAATCTTCACCACCAACCCCTCCCTCCCTCACTTCATTCCACTCCACCTCACCCTCCCACCCCCTCTTCATTCCCTTCCACTTCCCCCTCCCTCCACCTCTTCATTCCCCTCCACCTCCCCCTCCCTATCCCTTTTCATTCCACTACACCACCCCCAACCCTCCCGCTCTTCACTTTTCACCACCTCACCCTCCCACTAGCTCTTCATTCCCCTCCACCTCCAGCTCCCTCCCTCTCTTCGTTACCATCCACCTCCCCCTCCCTCCCCCCTTCATTCCCCTCCAACTCCCCATCCCTCCCCTCTTCATTCCACTCCAACACCACCTCCCTCCCCCTGTTCATTCCACTCCACCTCCCTTCCCTCCCCTCTTCATTCCACTCCTCCACGCCCTCCCTCCCCGCTTCATTCCCTACAACCACACCCTCCCTCCCCCTCTTCATTTCCCTCCACCTCCCCGCCCACCCCCTCTTCATTCCCCTCCACCGACCCGTCCCTCCCCCTCTTCATTCCCCTCCACCTCCCCCTCCCTCCCCCTCTTCATTCCCTTCCTCCTCCCCCTCCCTACCCCTCTTCATTCCACTCCACCTCCCCCTCCCTCCACCTCTTCATTCCCTTCCACCTCGCCCTCCCTCCCCTTCTTCATTCCCCTCCACCACCCCCTCCCTCCCCCTCTTCATTCCACTCCATCTTCCCCTCCCTACCCCTCATCATTCCCCTCCACCACCCCCTCACTCCCCCTCTTCATTCCACTCCACCAAACCATCCCACCCCCTCTTCATTCCCCTCCACCTCCCACTCCCTCCACCTCTTCATTGCCATTCACCTCCCCCTCCCTCCCCCTCTACATTCCACTGCACCACCCCCTCCCTCCCGCTCTTCATTCTTCACCACCTGCCCCTCCCACCCTCTCTTCAATCTTCACCACCAACCCCTCCCTCCCTCACTTCATTCCACTCCACCTCACCCTCCCACCCCCTCTTCATTCCCTTCCACTTCCCCCTCCCTCCACCTCTTCATTCCCCTCCACCTCCCCCTCCCTATCCCTTTTCATTCCACTACACCACCCCCAACCCTCCCGCTCTTCACTTTTCACCACCTCACCCTCCCACCAGCTCTTCATTCCCCTCCACCTCCAGCTCCCTCCCTCTCTTCGTTACCATCCACCTCCCCCTCCCTCCCCCCTTCATTCCCCTCCAACTCCCCTTCCCTCCCCCTCTTCATTCCCCTCCATCACACCTCCATCCCCCTCTTGATTCTTCAACACCAACCCCTCCCTCCCCCTCTTCATTCCACTCCACCTGCCCCTCCCTCCCCGTCTTCATTCCCCTCCACATCCCCCTCTCTCCCCCACTTCATTCTTCATCACCTCCCGCTCCCTCCCCCTCTTCATCCCACTCCAGCTCCCCCTCCCTCCACCTTCTTCATTCCCCTCCATCTCACCCTCCCTCCCCTTCTTCATTCCCCTCCACCATCCCCTCCCTCCCCCTCTTCATTCCCCTCCAGCAACCCCTCCCACCCCCTCTTCATTCCCCTCCACCTCCCCCTACCTCCACCTCTTCATTCCCCTCTACCTCCCCCTCCCTCCCCCTCTTCATTCCACTACACCACCCCAACCCTCCCGCTCTTCATTCTTCACCACATCCCCCTCCCACCCCCTCTTCATTCCCCTCCACCTCCACCTCCCTCCCCCTCTTCGTTACCCTCCACCTCCCCCTCCCTCCCCCTCTTCATTCCCCTCCAACTCCCCATCCCTCCCCTCTTCATTCCCCTCCACCACACCCTCCCACCCACTCTTCATTTCCCTCCACCTCCCACCCCCTCTTCATTCCCCTCCACCGACCCGTCCCTCCCCCTCTTCATTCCCCTCCCCTCCCCCACCCTACCCCTCTTCATTCCACTTCAACTCCCCCTCCCTCCACCTCTTCATTCCCTTCCACCTCGCCGCCCCTCCCCTTCTTCATTCCCCTCCACCACCCCCTCCCTCCCCCTCTTCATTCCACTCCACCTCCCCTCCCTCCCCTCTTCATTCCACTCCCCCACTCCGTCCCTCCCCTCTTCATTCCCCTCCACCTCTCCCTCCCTCCACCTCTTCATTGCCATCCACCTCCCCCTCCCTCCCCCTCTTCATTCCACTCCACCACCCCCTCCCTCCCGCTCTTCATTGTTCACTACCTGCCCCTCCCACCCTCTCTTCAATCTTCACCACCAACCCCTCCCTCCCTCTCTTCATTCCACTCCACCACCCCCTCCCACCCCCTCTTCATTCCCCTCCACTTCCCCCTCCCTCCACCTATTCATTCCCCTCCACCTCCCCCTCCCTCCCCCTCTTCATTCCACTACACCACCCCCAACCCTCCCGCTCTTCACTTTTCACCACCTCCCCCTCCCACCCGCTCTTAATTCCCCTCCACCTCCACCTCCCTCCCCCTCTTTGTTACCCTCCACCTCCCCCTCCCTCCACCCATCATTCCCCTCCAAATTCCCCTCCCTCCCCCCTCTTCATTCGCCTCCACCACACCTCCATCCCCCTCTTCATTCTTCAACACCAACCCCTCCCTCCCCCTTTTCATTCCACTCCACCTGCCCCTCCCTCCCCGTCTTCATTCCCCTCCACATCCCCCTCTCTCCCCCACTTCATTCTTCACCAGCTCCCCCTCCCTCCCTCTTCATAACACTCCACCTCCCCCTCCCTCCCCCTCTTCATTCCCCTCCAGCTCCCCCTCACTCCCACTCTTCATTCCCCTCCATCACGTCCTCCCTCCCCCTCTTCAAGCCCATACACCACCCGCTCCCTCTCCCTCTTCATTCTTCTCCACCTCCCCTTTCCTCCCCTCTACGTTCCCCTCCACCTCCCCCTCCCTTCCCTCTTCATTCCACTCCACCACCCCGTCCCTCCCCCTCTTCATTCCACTCCACCTCCCGTCCCTCCCCTCAACATTCCACTCCACCTCCACATGCCTCCCCTCTTCATTCCCCTCCACAACACCCTCCCTCCCCCTCTTCATTCCCCTCCACCACCCCTCCCGAACCCTCTTCATTCCCCTCCACCTCCACCTCCCTCCCCTCTTCATTCCCCTCCACCAAACGCTCCCTCCCCCTCTTCATTCCACTCCACCACCCCCTCCCTCAACCTCTTCATTCCACTCCACCTCTTCCTCCCTCCCCTCTTCATTCCACTCCAGTTCCCCGTGCCTGCTCTCTTCATTCCACTCCAAAACCAACTCCCTCCCCTATTCATTCCACCCCACCTCCCCCTCCCTCTCCCTCTTCATTCTACTCCACTACACCCTCCCTCCCCCTCTTCATTCCCCTCCAACTCCCCATCCCTCCCCTCTTCATTCAACTCCACCACCACCTCCCTCCCCCTCTTCATTCCACTCCACCTCCCCTCCCTCCCCTCTTCATTCCACTCCCCCACCCCCTCCCTCCCCTCTTCATTCCCCTCCACAACACCCTCCCTCCCCCTCTTCATTTCCCTCCACTTCCCCCTCCTACCCCCTCTTCATTCCCCTCCACCGACCCGTCCCTCCCCCTCTTCATTCCCCTCCACCTCCCCCTCCGTACCCCTCTTCATTCCACTCCACCTCCTCCTCCCTCCACCTCTTCATTCCCCTCCATCTCGCCCTCCCTCCCTTCTTCATTCCCCTCCACCACCCCTCCACCACCCCCTCCCTCCCCCTCTTCATTCCACTCCATCTTCCCCACCCTCCCCCTCTTCATTCCCCTCCACCACCCCCTCCCTCACCCTCTTCATTCCACTCCAGCAGCCCCTCCCACCCCCTCTTCTTTCCCCTCCACGTCCCCCTCCCTCCACCTCTTCATTCCCCTCCACCTCCCCCTCCCTCCCGCTCTTCATTCCACTACACCACCCCCAACCCTCCCGCTCTTCATTCTTCACCACATCCCCCTCCCACCCCTTTTCATTCCCCTCCACCTCCACCTCCCTCCCCCTCTTCATTCCACTCCATCTCCCCTCCCTACCCCTCTTCATTCCCCTCCACCACCCCCTCACTCCCCCTCTTCATTCCACTCCACCAACCCATCCCACCCCCTCTTCATTCCCCTCCACCTGCCCCTCCCTCCACCTCTTCATTGCCATCCACCTCCCTTTCCCTCCCCCTCTTCATTCCACTCCAACACCCCCTCCCTCCCGCTCTTCATTCTTCACCACCTGCCCCTCCCAACCTCTCTTCAATCTTCACCACCTCCCCCTCCCTCCCTCTCTTCATTCCACTACACCACCACCAACCCTCCCGCTCTTCACTTTTCGCCACCTCCCCCTCCCACCCGCTCTTAATTCCCCTCCACCTCCACATCCCTCCCCCTCTTCGTTACCCTCCACTTCCCCCTCCCTCCCCCTTCATTCCCCTCCAACTCCCCCTCCCTCCCCCTCTTCATTCCCCTCCACCACACCTCCATCCCCCTCTTCATTCTTCAACACCAACCCCTCTCTCCCCCTCTTCATTCCACTCCACCTGCCCCTCCCTCCCCGTCTTCATTCCCCTCCACATCCCCCTCTCTCTCTCACTTCATTCTTCACCACCTCCCCCTCCCTCCCCCTCTTCATTCCACTCCACCTCCCCCTCCCTCCCCCTCTTCATTCCCCTCCAGCTCCCCCTCACTCCCACTCTTTGTTCTTCAAATCCTCCCTCTCCCTCCCCCTCTTCATTCCCCTCCACCACACCCTCCCTCCCCCTCTTATTTCTTCACCACCTCCCCCTCCCTCCACCTCTTCATTACCCTCCATCACGTCCACCCTCCCCCTCATCAATCCCATTCACCACCCGCTCCCTCTCCCTCTTCATTCTCCTCCACCTCCCCCTTCCTCCCCTCTACTTTCCCCTCCAGCTCCCCCTCCCTCCCCTCTTCATTCCATTCCACCACCCCGTCCCTCCCCCTCTTCATTCCACTCCACCTCCCGTCCATCCCCTCAACATTCCACTCCACCTCCCCATCCCTCCCCTCTTCATTCCCCTCCGCAAACCCCTCCCTCCCCCTCTTCATTCCCCTCCACCACCCAACCCTACCCTCTTCATTCCCCACCACCAACCACCTCCCTCCCCCTCTTCGTTACCCTCCACCTCCCCCTCCCTCCCCCCTTCATTCCCCTCCAACTCCTCATCCCTCCCCTCTTCATTCCACTCCACCACCACCTCCCTCCCACTCTTCATTCCACTCCTCCACCCCGTCCCTCCCCTCTTCATTCCCCTCCACCACACCCTCCCTCCCCCTCTTCATTTTCCTCCACCTCCCCCTCCCACCCCCTCTTCATTCCCCTTCACCGACCCGTCCCTCCCCCTCTTCATTCCCCTCCACCTCCCCCTCCCTACCCCTCTTCATTCCACTCCACCTCCCCATCCCTCCACCTCTTCATTCCCTTCCACCTCCCCCTCCCTCCCCCTCTTCATTCTACTCCACTACACCCTCCCTCCCCCTCTTCATTCCCCTCCACATCCCCCTCTCTCCCCCAATTCATTCTTCACCACCTCCCCCTCCATCCCCCTCTTCATAACACTCCACCTCCCCCTCCCTCCCCCTCTTTATTCCCCTCCACCGACCCGTCCCTCCCCCTCTTCATTCCCCTCCACCTCCCCCTCCGTACCCCTCTTCATTCCACTCCACCTCCTCCTCCCTCCACCTCTTCATTCCCCTCCATCTCGCCCTCCCTCCCTTCTTCATTCCCCTCTACCACCCCCTCCCTCCCCCTCTTCATTCCACTCCATCTTCCCCACCCTCCCCCTCTTCATTCCCCTACACCACCCCCTCCCTCACCCTCTTCATTCCACTCCAGCAACCCCTCCCACCCCCTCTTCTTTCCCCTCCACGTCCCCCTCCCTCCACCTCTTCATTCCCCTCCACCTCCCCCTCCCTCCCCCTCTTCATTCCACTACACCACCCCCAACCCTCCGCTCTTCATTCTTCACCACATCCCCCTCCCACCCCTCTTCATTCCCCTCCACCTCCACCTCCCTCCCCCTCTTCGTTACCCTCCACATCCCCCTCCCTCCCCCTTCATTCCCCTCCAACTCCCCATCCCTCCCCTCTTCATTCCACTCCACCACCACCTCCCTCCCCCTCTTCATTCCACTCCACTTCCCCTCCCTCCCCTCTTCATTCCACTCCCCCACCCCCTCCCTCCCCTCTTCATTCCACTCCACTTCCCCTCCCTCCCCTCTTCATTCGACTCCCCCACCCCCTCCCTCCCCCTCTTCATTTCCCTCCACCTCCCCCTCCCACCCCCTCTTCATTCCCCTCCACCGACCCGTCCCTCCCCCTCTTCATTCCCCTCCACCTCCCCCTCACTCCCCCTCTTTATTCCCTTCCACCTCCCCCTCCCTACCCCTCTTCACTCCACTCCACTCCACCTCCCCCTCCCTCCACCTCTTCATTCCCTTCCACCTCGCCCTCACTCCCCTTCTTCATTGCCCTCCACCACCCCCTCCCTCCCCCTCTTCATTCCACTCCATCTCCCCTCCCTACCCCTCTTCATTCCCCTCCACCACCCCCTCACTCCCCCTCTTCATTCCACTCCACCAACCCATCCCACCCCCTCTTCATTCCCCTCCACCTGCCCCTCCCTCCACCTCTTCATTGCCATCCACCTCCCTTTCCCTCCCCCTCTTCATTCCACTCCAACACCCCCTCCCTCCCGCTCTTCATTCTTCACCACCTGCCCCTCCCAACCTCTCTTCAATCTTCACCACCTCCCCCTCCCTCCCTCTCTTCATTCCACTCCACCACACCCACCCACCCCCTCTTCATTCCCCTCCACTTCCCCCTCCCTCCACCTCTTCATTCCCCTCCACCTCCCCCTCCCTCCCATTCTTCATTTCACTACACCACCACCAACCCTCCCGCTCTTCACTTTTCGCCACCTCCCCCTCCCACCTGCTCTTAATTCCCCTCCACCTCCACATCCCTCCCCCTCTTCGTTACCCTCCACTTCCCCCTCCCTCCCCCCTTCATTCCCCTCCAACTCCCCCTCCCTCCCCCTCTTCATTCCCCTCCACCACACCTCCATCCCCCTCTTCATTCTTCAACACCAACCCCTCTCTCCCCCTCTTCATTCCACTCCACCTGCCCCTCCCTCCCCGTCTTCATTCCCCTCCACATCCCCCTCTCTCTCTCACTTCATTCTTCACCACCTCCCCCTCCCTCCCCCTCTTCATTCCACTCCACCTCCCCCTCCCACCCCCTCTTCATTCCCCTCCAGCTCCCCCTCACTCCCACTCTTTGTTCTTCAAATCCTTCCTCTCCCTCCCCCTCTTCATTCCCCTCCACCACACCCTCCCTCCCCCTCTTATTTCTTCACCACCTCCCCCTCCCTCCACCTCTTCATTACCCTCCATCACGTCCACCCTCCCCCTCATCAATCCCATTCACCACCCGCTCCCTCTCCCTCTTCATTCTCCTCCACCTCCCCCTTCCTCCCCTCTACTTTCCCCTCCAGCTCCCCCTCCCTCCCCTCTTCATTCCATTCCACCACCCCGTCCCTCCCCCTCTTCATTCCACTCCACCTCCCGTCCATCCCCTCAACATTCCACTCCACCTCCCCATCCCTCCCCTCTTCATTCCCCTCCGCAAACCCCTCCCTCCCCCTCTTCATTCCCCTCCACCACCCATCCCTACCCTCTCATTCCCCACCACCAACCACCTCCCTCCCCTCTTCGTTACCCTCACACCTCCCCCTCCCTCCCCCCTTCATTCCCTCCAACTCCTCATCCCTCCCCTCTTCATTCCACTCCACCACCACCTCCCTCCCACTCTTCATTCCACTCCTCCACCCCGTCCCTCCCCTCTTCATTCCCCTCCACCACACCCTCCCTCCCCCTCTTCATTTTCCTCCACCTCCCCCACCCACCCCCTCTTCATTCCCCTTCACCGACCCTTCCTCCCCCTCTTCATTCCCCTCCACCTCCCCCTCCCTACCCCTCTTCATTCCACTCCACCTCCCCATCCCTCCACCTCTCATTCCCTTCCACCTCCCCCTCCCTCCCCCTCTTCATTCTACTCCACTACACCCTCCCTCCCCCTCTTCATTCCCCTCCACATCCCCCTCTCTCCCCCACTTCATTCTTCGCCACCACCCCCTCCATCCCCCTCTTCATAACACTCCACCTCCCCCTCCCTCCCCCTCTTCATTCCCCTCCACCACACCCTCCCTCCCCCTCTTATTTCTTCCCCAACTCCCCCTCCGTCCCCCTCTTCATTCCCCTCCATCACGTCCTCCCTCCCCCTCTTCAATCCCATACACCACCCGCTCCCTCTCCCTCTTCATTCTCCTCCACCTCCCCCTTCCTCCCCTCTACGTTCCCCTCCACCTCCCCTCCCTCCCCTCTTCATTCCACTCCACCACCCCGTCCCTCCCCCTCTTCATTCCACTCCATCTCCCGTCCCTCGCCTCAACATTCCACTCCACCTCCACATCCCTCCCCTCTTCATTCCCCTCCACAACCCCCTCCCTCCTCCTCTTCATTCCCCTCCACCACCCCTCCCTACCCTCTTCATTCCCCTCCACCTCCATCTCCCTCCCCTCTTCATTCCCCTCCACCAAACGCTCCATCCCCTCTTCATTCCACTCCACCACCCCCTCCCTCAACCTCTTCATTCCACTCCACCTCTTCCTCCCTCCCCTCTTCATTCCACTCCAGTTCCCCGTGCCTACTCTCTTCATTCCCTCCAAAACCAACTCCCTCCCCTATTCATTCCACCCCACCTCCCCCTCCCTCCCCCTCTTCATTCTACTCCAGTACACCATCCCTCCCCTCTTCATTCAACTCCACCACCACCACCCTCCCCCTCTTCATTTCCCTCCACCTCCCCTCCCACCCCCTCTTCATTCCCCTCCACCGACCCGTCCCTCCCCCTCTTCATCCCCTCCACCTCCCCCTCCTACCCCTCTTCATTCCACTCCACCTCCCCCTCCCTCCACCTCTTCATTCACTTCCACCTCGCCCTCCCTCCCCTTCTTTCACCTCGCCCTCCCTCCCCTTCTTCATTCCCCTCCACCACCCCCTCCCTCCCCCCTCTTCATTCCACTCCATCTCTCCCCTCCCTCCCCCTCTTCATTCCACTCCACCAACCCATCCCACCCCCTCTTCATTCCCCTCCACCTCTCCCTCCCTCCACCTCTTCATTCCACTCCACCACCCCCTCCCTCCCGCTCTTCATTCTTCAGCACCTGCCCCCTCCCACCCTCTCTTCAATCTTCACCACCAACCCCTCCCTCCCTCTCTTCATTCCACTTCAACACACCCTTCCTCCCCCTCTTCATTCCCCTCCACTTCCCCCTCCCTCCACCTCTTCATTCCCCTCCACCTCTCCCTCCCTCCCCCTCTTCATTCCACTACAACACCCCCAACCCTCCCGCTCTTCACTTTTCACCACCTCCCCCTCCCACCCGCTCTTAATTCCCCTCCACCTCCACCTCGCTACCCCCTCTTTGTTACCCTCCACATCCCCCTCCCTCCACCCTTCATTCCCCTCCAACTCCCCCTCCCTCCCCCCTCTTCATTCCCCTCCGCCACACCTCCATCCCCCTCTTCATTCTTGAACACCAACCCCTCCCTCCCCCTTTTCATTCCACTCCACCTGCCCCTCCCTCCCCGTCTTCATTCCCCTCCACATCCCCCTCTCTCCCCCACTTCATTCTTCACCACCTCCCCCTCCATCCCCCTCTTCATAACCCACCCACCTCCCCC
Organism: Heterodontus francisci; assembly: GCF_036365525.1. Classification (NCBI taxonomy): domain Eukaryota; kingdom Metazoa; phylum Chordata; class Chondrichthyes; order Heterodontiformes; family Heterodontidae; genus Heterodontus; species Heterodontus francisci. The sequence goes on along the minus strand of NW_027141623.1, from coordinate 18,608 downwards.
TCCCTCCCCCTCTTCATTACCCTCCACCCACACCCTCCCTCCCCCTATTATTTCTTCCCCAACTCCCCCTCTCTCCCCCTCTTCATTCCCCTCCATCACGTCCTCCCTCCCCCTCTTCAATCCCATACACCACCCGCTCCATCTCCCTCTTCATTCTCCTCCACCTCCCCCTTCCTCCCCTCTACGTTCCCCTCCACCTCCCCCTCCCTCCCCTCTTCATTCCACTCCACCACCCCGTCCCTCCCCCTCTTCATTCCACTCCATCTCCCGTCCCTCCCCTCAACATTCCACTCCACCTCCACTTCCCTCCCCTCTTCATTCCCCTCCACAACCCCCTCCCTCCCCCTCTTCATTCCCCTCCACCACCCCTCCCTACCCTCTTCATTCCCCTCCACCTCCATCTCCCTCCCCTCTTCATTCCCCTCCACCAAACGCTCCCTCCCCTCTTCATTCCACTCCACCACCCCCTCCCTCAACCTCTTCATTCCACTCCACCTCTTCCTCCCTCCCCTCTTCATTCCACTCCAGTTCCCCGTGCCTACTCTCTTCATTCCCCTCCAAAACCAACTCCCTCCCCTATTCATTCCACCCCACCTCCCCCTCCCTCCCCCTCTTCATTCTACTCCACTACACCCTCCCTCCCCCTCTTCATTCCCCTCCAACTCCCCATCCCTCCCCTCTTCATTCAACTCCACCACCACATCCCACCCCCTCTTCATTCCACTCCACCTCCCCTCCCTCCCCTCTTCATTCCACTCCCCCACCCCCTCCCTACCCCTCTTCATTCCCGTCCACAACCCCCTCACTCCCCCTCTTCATTCCACTCCACCAAGCCATCCCACCCCCTCTTCATTCCCCTCCACCTCTCCCTCCCTCCACCTCTTCATTGCCATCCACCTCCCCCTCCCTCCCCCTCTTCATTCCACTCCACCACCCCCTCCCTCCCGCTCTTCATTCTTCACTACCTGCCCCTCCCACCCTCTCTTCAATCTTCACCACCAACCCCTCCCTCCCTCTCTTCATTCCACTCCACCACACCCTCCCACCCCCTCTTCATTCCCCTCCACCTCCCCCTCCCTCCCCCTCTTCATTCCACTACACCACCCCCAACCCTCCCGCTCTTCACTTTTCACCACCTCCCCCTCCCACCCGCTCTTCATTCCCCTCCACCACACCTCCATCCCCCTCTTCATTGTTCAACACCAACCCCTCCCTCCCCCTCTTCATTCCACTCCAGCTGCCCCTCCCTCCCCGTCTTCATTCCCCTCCACATCCCCCTCTCTCCCCCACTTCATTCTTCACCACCTCCCCCTCCCTCCCCCTCTTCATTCCACTCCACCTCCCCCTCCCTCCCCCTCTACATTCCCCTCCAGCTCCCCCTCACTCCCACTCTTTATTCTTCAAATCCTCCCCCTCCCTCCCCCTCTTCATTCCCCTCCACCACACCCTCCCTCCCCCTCTTATTTCTTCACCACCTCCCCCTCCCTCCCCCTCTTCATTACCCTCCATCACGTCCACCCTCCCCCTCATCAATCCCATTCACCACCCGCTCCCTCTCCCTCTTCATTCTCCTCCACCTCCCCCTTCCTCCCCTCTACTTTCCCCACCAGCTCCCCCTCCCCTCTTCATTCCACTCCACCACCCCGTCCCTCCCCCTCTTCATTCCACTCCACCTCCCGTCCCTCCCCTCAACATTCCACTCCACCTCCCCATCCCTCCCCTCTTTATTCCCCTCCACAAACCCCTCCCTACCCCTCTTCATTCCCCTCCACCACCCATCCCTACCGTCTTCATTCCCCACCACCAACCACTCCCTCCCCCTCTTCATTGCACTCCACCACCCCCCTCCCTCAACCTCTTCATTCCACTCCACCTCTTCCTCCCTCCCCTCATCATTCCCCTCCAGTTTCCCGTGCCTACTCTCTTCATTCCCCTCCAAAACCCACTCCCTCCCCTATTCATTGCTCCACACCTCCCACTCCCTCCCCATCTTCATTCCACTCCACCACACCCTCTCTCCCCCTCTTCATTCCCCTCAAACTCCCCATCCCTCCCCTCTTCATTCCTCTCCACCACCACCTCCCTCCCCCTTTTCATTCCTCTCCACCTCCCCTCCGTCCCCTCTTCATTCCACACCCCCACCCCTCCCTCCCCTCTTCATTCCCCTCCACAACACCCTCCCTCCCCCTCTTCATTTCCCTCCACCTCCCCCTCCCACCCGCTCTTCATTCCCCTCCGCCGACCCGTCCCTCCCCCTCTTCATACCACTCCACCTCCCCCTCCGTACCCCTCTTCATTCCACTCCACCTCCCCCTCCCTCCACCTCTTCATTCCCCTCCACCTCGCCCTCCCGCCCCTTCTTCATTCCCCTCCACCACCACCTCCCTCCCCCTTTTCATTCCTCTCCATCTCCCCTCCGTCCCCTCTTCATTCCACACCCCCACCCCTCCCTCCCCTCTTCATTCCCCTCCACAACACCCTCCCTCCCCCTCTTCATTTCCCTCCACCTCCCCCTCCCACCCGCTCTTCATTCCCCTCCGCCGACCCGTCCCTTCCCCTCTTCATTCCACTCCAGCAACCCCTCCCACCCCCTCTTCATTCCCCTCCACCTCCCCCTCCCTCCACCTCTTCATTCCCCACCACCTCCCCCTCCCTCGCCCTCTTCATTCCACTACACCACCCCCAACCCTCCCGCTCTTCATACTTCAAAACCTACCCTCCCACCCCCTCTTCATTCCCCTCCACCTCCACCTCTCTCCCCCTCTTCGTTACCCTCCACCTCCGTCTCCATCCCCCTTCATTCCCCTCCAACTCCCCCTCCCTCCCGCTCTTCATTCCACTCCACCACCCCCTCCCTCCCTCACTTCGTTCTTCACCAGCTAGCCCTCCGTCCCAATCTTCGTTCTTAAACACCAGCGCCTCCCCCCGCTTCATTCTCCTCCACCACACCTCCATCCCCCTCTTCATTCTTCACCACCAACACCTCCCTCCCCCTCTTCATTCCACTCCACCTCCCCCTCCCTCCCCGTCTTCATTCCCATCCACATCCCCCTCCCTCCCCCACTTCATTCTTCACCACCTCCCCCTCCCTCCCCCTCTTCATTGCACTCCACCTCCCCCTCCCTCCCCCTCTTCATTCCCCTCCAGCTCCCCCTCACTCTCACTCTTCATTCATCAAATCCTCCCCCTCCCTCCCCCTCTTCTTTCCCCTCCACCACACCCTCCCTCCCCATCTTATTTCTTCACCACCTCCCCCTCCCTCCCCCTCTTCATTCCCCTCCATCACGCCTTCCCTCCCCCTCCTCAGTCCCATCCACCACCCGCTCCCTCTCCCTCTTCATTCTCCTCCACCTCCCCCTCCCTCCCCTCTTCATTCCACTCCACCACCCCGTCCCTTCCCCTCTTCATTCCACTCCACCTCCCGTCCCTCCCCTCAACATTCCACTCCACCTCCCCATCCCTCCCCTCTTCATTCCCCTCCACAACCCCCTCCCTCCCCCTCTTCATTCCCCTCCACCACCCCGTCCCTTCCCCTCTTCATTCCACTCCACCTCCCGTCCCTCCCCTCAACATTCCACTCCACCTCCCCATCCCTCCCCTCTTCATTCCCCTCCACAACCCCCTCCCTCCCCCTCTTCACTTCCCTCCACCTCCCCTCCCACTCGCTCTTCATTCCCCTCCACCGACCTGTCCCTCCCCCTCTTCATTCCCCGCCACCTCCATCTCCCTCCCCCTCTTCATTCCCCTCCACCTCCCCCTCCTTACCCTCTTCATTCCACTCCACGTCCGCCTCCCTCCACCTCTTCATTCCCCTCCACCTCGCCCGACCATCCCTTCTTCATTCCCCTCCACCACCCCCTCCCTCCCCCTCTTCATTCCACTCCATCTTCCCCTCCCTCCCCCTCTTCATTCCCCTCCACCACCCCCTCCCTCCCCCTCTTCATTCCACTCCACCAAACCACTCCCACCCCCTCTTCATTCCCCTCCACCTCCCCCTCCCTCAACCCCTTCAATCTTCACCACCTGCCCCTCCCTCCCCCTCTTCATTCTTCACCACCAAACCCTCCCTCCTTCTCTTCATTCCCCTCCACCTCCACCTCCCTCCCCCTCTTCATTCCCCTCCACCTCCACCTCCCTCCCCCTCTTCATTACACTCCAACTCCCCCTCCCTCCCCCTGTACATTCCACTCCACCACCCCCTCCCTCCCTCACTTCGTTCTTCACCACCTCCACCTCCCTCCCTCACTTCGTTCTTCACCACCTCCCCCTCCCTCTCCCTCTTCATTCCCCTCCACCACCCCCTCCCTCCCCATCTTCAATCCCCTCCACCTCCCCCTCCCTCCCCCTCTTCATTCCCCTCCACCACCCCCTCCGTCCCCCCTTCATTCCATTCCACCATCACCTACCTCCACCTCTTCATTCACCTCCACCTCCCCCTCCCCCTCTTCATTCCCCTCCACCTCCCCCTCCCTCCCCCTCTTCATTCCCCTCCACCTCCCCCTCCTTACCCCTCTTCACTCCACTCCACGTCCCCCTCCCTCCACCTCTTCATTCCCCTCGACCTCGCCCGACCATCCCTTCTTGATTCCCCTCCACCTCCACCTCCCTCCCCCTCTTCATTCCCCTCCACCTACACCTCCCTCCCCCTCTTCATTCCACTCCACCACCCCCTCCCTCCCTCACTTCGTTCCCCTCCACGACCCCCTCCCTCCCCTCTTCATTCCCCTCCATCTCCCCTTCCCTCCCCTCTTCATTCCACTCCACCAACCCCTCCCTCATACACTTCATTCCACTCCACCTCCCCCTCCCACCCCTCTTCATTGCCCTCCACCTCCCCTGCCTACCCTCTTAATTATCCTCCAACACCCCCTCTCTCCCCCTCTTCATTCCACTCCACCAACCCTCCCTCCCCTCTTCATTCCACTCCGCCACCCCCTCCCTCCCACTCTTCATTCCCCTCCAACTCCCCCACCATCCCCACTTCATTCCACTCCACCACCCCCTCTCTCCCCCTCTTCATTCCACTCCACCAACCCTCCCTCCCTCTCTTCATTCTACTCCACCACCCCTCCCTCCCTCTCTTCATTCCAATCCACCACCCCTCCGGCCCGCTCTTCACTCCCCTCCACCTGCCCCTCCCTCCCCCTCTTCATTCCCCTCCACGACACCCTCCCTCCCGCTCTTCTTTCTTCACAACCTCCCCCTCCCTCCCGCTCTTCATTCCCCTCCAGCACCCCTCCCTCCCCCTCTTCATTCCCTTCCACCATCACCTCCCTCCACCTCTTCATTCACCTCCACCTCCCCTCCCTCACCCTCTTCATTGCCCTGCACAATCCCCTCCCTCCCCCACTTCATTCTTCACCACCTCCCACTCCCTCCCCCTCTTCATTCCACTCCACCTCCACTTCCCTCCCACTCTTCATTCCCCTCCAGCTCCCCCTCACTCCCACTCTTCATTCTTCACCACCTCCCCCTCCCTCGCCCTCTTCATTCCCCTCCACCATCCCCTCCCTCATTCTCTTCTTTCTTCACCACCTCCCCCTCTCTCACTCTCTTCATTCCCCTCCACCTCCACCTCCCTCCCCCTCTTCATTCCCCTCCACCTCCCCCTCCCTCCCCCTCTTCATTACTCTCCAACACCCCCTCCCTCCCCCTTTACATTCCACTCCACCACCCCCTCCCTCTGTCACTTCGTTCGACACCACCTCCCCCTCCCTCCCTCACTTCGTTCTTCACCACCTCCCCTCCCTCCGCCTCTTCATTCCCCTCCACCACCCCCTCCCTCCCCATCTTCAATCCCCTCCACCACCCGTTCCCTCCCCCTCTTAGTTCTCCTCCACCACCCCATCCCTCCCCTCTTCGTTCCCCTCCACTTCTCCCTCCCTCCCCACTTCATTCCACTCCACCACCCCGTCCCTCCCCCTCTTCATTCCACACCACCTCCCCTCCCTCCCCTCAACATTCCACTCCACCTCCCCATTCCTCCCCTCTTCATTCCCCACCACTATCCCTCCCTCCCCTCCTCATTCCCCTCCACGACCCCCTCCCTCCCCTCTTCATTCCCCTCCTTCTCCCCCTCCCTCCCCTCTTCATACCACTCCACCAACCCCTCCCTCAACCTCTTCATTCCACTCCACCTCCCCCTCCCACCCCTCTTCATTCCCATCCACCTCCTACTGCCTACCCTCTTAATTATCCTCCAACACCCGCTCCCTCCCCTATTCATTCCACTCCACCTCCCCCTCCCTCCCCTCTTCATTCCACTCCTCCACCCCCTCCCTCCCACTCTTCATTCCCCTCCAACTCCCCCTCTCTACCCTCTTGATTCCACTCCACCATTCCCACCCTCCCCCTCTTCATTCCACTCCACCTCCCCTCCCTCCCCCTCTTCATTACACTCCAACTCCCCCTCCCTCCCCCTCTACATTCCACTCCACCACCCCCTCCCTCCCTCACTTCGTTCTTCACCACCTCCACCTCCCTCCCTCACTTCGTTCTTCACCACCTCCCCCTCCCTCTCCCTCTTCATTCCCCTCCACCACCCTCTCCCTCCCGATCTTCAATTCCCTCCACCTCCCCCTCCCTCCCCCTCTTCATTCCCCTCCACCACACCCTCCGTCCCCCCTTCATTCCATTCCACCATCACCTCCCTCCACCTCTTCATTCACCTCCACTTCCCCTTCCCCCTCTTCATTCCAATCCACAACCCACTCCCTCCCCCACTTCATTCTTCACCACCTCCCCCTCCCTCCCCCTCTTCATTCCTCTCCACATCCCACTCCCTCCCCCTCTTCATTCACCTTCAGCTCCCCTCACTCCCACTCTTCATTCTTCAACACCTCCCCCTCCCTCCCCCTCTTCATTCCCCTCCACCACCCCCTCCCTCCCCATCTTCAATCCCCTCCACCACCCGTTCCCCTCCCCCTCTTAGTTCTCCTCCACCACCCCATCCCTCCCCTCTTCGTTCCCCTCCACTTCTCCCTCCCTCCCCACTTCATTCCACTCCACCACCCCCGTCCCTCCCCCTCTTCATTCCACTCCACCTCCCCTCCCTCCCCTCAACATTCCACTCCACCTCCCCATTTCTCCCTCTTCATTCCCCACCACTATCCCTCCCTCCCCTCTTCATTCCCCTCCACGACCCCCTCCCTCCCCTCTTCATTCCCCTCCTTCTCCCCCTCCCTCCCCTCTTCATTCCACTCCACCAACCCCCTCCCTCAACCTCTTCATTCCACTCCACCTCCCCCTCCCACCCCTCTTCATTCCCATCCACTTCCCACTGCCTACCCTCTTAATTATCCTCCAACACCCGCTCCCTCCCCTATTCATTCCACTCCACCTCCCCCTCCCTCCCCTCTTCATTCCACTCCTCCACCCCCTTCCTCCCACTCTTCATTCCCCTCCAACTCCCCCTCTCTACCCTCTTCATTCCACTCCACCATTCCCACCCTCCCCCTCTTCATTCCACTCCACCTCCCCTCCCTCCCCCTCTTCATTCCACTCCACCACCCCCTCCCTCCCTCACTTCGTTCTTCACCACCTCCACCTCCCTCCCTCACTTCCTTCTTCACCACCTCCCCCTCCCTCTCCCTCTTCATTCCCCTCCACCACCCCCCTCCCTCCCCATCTTCAATCCCCTCCACCTCCCCCTCCCTTCCCCTCTTCATTCCCCTCCACCACCCCCCTCCGTCCCCCCTTCATTCCATTCCACCATCACCTCCCTCCACCTCTTCATTCACCTCCACCTCCCCTCCCCCTCTTCATTCCAATCCACAACCCACTCCCTCCCCCACTTCATTCTTCACCACCTCCCCTTCCCTCCCCTCTTCATTCCCCTTCAGCTCCCCCTCACTCCCACTCTTCATTCTTCACCACCTCCCCCTCCCTCCCCCTCTTCATTCCCCTGCACCACCCCCTCCCTCCCTCTCTTCTTTCTTCACCACCTCCCCCTCGTTCCCTCTCTTTACTCCCCTCCACCTCCCCCTCCCTCCCCCTCTTCATTCCCCTCCACCTCCCTCCTCCCTCCCCCTCTTCATTACTCTCCAACTCCCCCTCCCTCCCCCTCTACATTCCACTCCACCACCCCCTCCCTCCCTCACTTCGTTCTTCACCACCTCCCCCCTCCCTCACTTCGTTCTTCACCACCTCCCCCTCCCTCCACCTCTTCATTCCCCTCCACCACCCCCTCCCACCCCATCTTCAATCCCCTTCACCACCCGCTCCCTTCCCCTCTTAATGCTCCTCCACCACCCCCTCCCTCCCCTCTTCGTTCCCCTCCACCTCCCCCCTCCCTCCCCACTTAATTCCACTCCACCGCCCCGTCCGTCCCCCTCTTCATTCCACTCCACGTCCCCTCCCTACCCTCAACATTCCACTCCACCTCCCCATGCCTCCCCTCTTCATTCCCCTCCACTATCCCCACCCTCCCCTCTTCATTCCCCTCCACGACCCCCTCCCTCCCCTCTTCATTCCCCTCCATCTCCCCTTCCCTCCCCTCTTCATTCCACTCCACCACCCCCTCCCTCATACTCTTCATTCCACTCCACCTCCCCCTCCCACCCCTCTTCATTGCCCTCCACCTCCCCTGCTTACCCTCTTATTTATCCTCCAACACCCGCTCCCTCCCCTAATCATTCCACTCCACCTCCCCCTCCCTCCCCTCTTTGTTCCACTCCACCACCCCCTCCTCCCACTCTTCATTCCCCTCCAACTCCCCCTCCCTCCCCTCTTCATTCCACTCCACCACCCCCTCTCTCCCCCTCTTCATTCCACTCCACCAACCCTCCCTCCCCTCTTCATTCCACTCCATCAACCCCTCCCTCCCCTCTTCATTCCCCTCCACCACCCCCCTCCCTCCCCCACGTCTTTCCCCTCCTCCTCCCCCTTCCGCCCCTCTTCATTCCCATCCACCACCCCTCCCTCCCTCTCTTCATTCTACTCCACCACCCCTCCCTCCCCTCGTCATTCCCCTCCTCCTCCCTCTTACTCCCCTCTTCATTCCCATCCACCACCCCTCCCTCCCTCTCTTCATTCCACTCTACCACCCCTCCGGCCCGCTCTTCACTCCCCTCCACCTGCCCCTCCCTCCCCCTCTTCATTCCCCCTCCACGACCCCCTCCCTCCCGCTCTTCTTTCTTCTCAACCTCCCCCTCCCTCCCGTTCTTCATTCCCCTCCAGCACCCCCTCCCTCCCCCTCTTCATTCCCCTCCACCACCCCCTCCGTCCCCCCTTCATTCCATTCCACCATCACCTCCCTCCACCTCTTCATTCACCTCCACCTCCCCTCCCCCTCTTCATTCCAATCCACAACCCACTCCCTCCCCCACTTCATTCTTCACCACCTCCCCCTCCCTCCCCTCTTCATTCCCCTTCAGCTCCCCCTCACTCCCACTCTTCATTCTTCACCACCTCCCCCTCCCTCCCCCTCTTCATTCCCCTGCACCACCCCTCCCTCCCTCTCTTCTTTCTTCACCACCTCCCCCTCGTTCCCTCTCTTTACTCCCCTCCACCTCCCCCTCCCTCCCCCTCTTCATTCCCCTCCACCTCCCTCCTCCCTCCCCCTCTTCATTACTCTCCAACTCCCCCTCCCTCCCCCTCTACATTCCACTCCACCACCCCCTCCCTCCCTCACTTCGTTCTTCACCACCTCCCCCTCCCTCACTTCGTTCTTCACCACCTCCCCCTCCCTCCACCTCTTCATTCCCCTCCACCACCCCCTCCCACCCCATCTTCAATCCCCTTCACCACCCGCTCCCTTCCCCTCTTAATGCTCCTCCACCACCCCCTCCCTCCCCTCTTCGTTCCCCTCCACCTCCCCCTCCCTCCCCACTTAATTCCACTCCACCGCCCCCGTCCGTCCCCCTCTTCATTCCACTCCACGTCCCCTCCCTACCCTCAACATTCCACTCCACCTCCCCATGCCTCCCCTCTTCATTCCCCTCCACTATCCCCACCCTCCCCTCTTCATTCCCCTCCACGACCCCCTCCCTCCCCTCTTCATTCCCCTCCATCTCCCCTTCCCTCCCCTCTTCATTCCACTCCACCACCCCCTCCCTCATACTCTTCATTCCACTCCACCTCCCCCTCCCACCCCTCTTCATTGCCCTCCACCTCCCCTGCTTACCCTCTTATTTATCCTCCAACACCCGCTCCCTCCCCTAATCATTCCACTCCACCTCCCCCTCCCTCCCCTCTTTGTTCCACTCCACCACCCCCTCCTCCCACTCTTCATTCCCCTCCAACTCCCCCTCCCTCCCCTCTTCATTCCACTCCACCACCCCCTCTCTCCCCCTCTTCATTCCACTCCACCAACCCTCCCTCCCCTCTTCATTCCACTCCATCAACCCCTCCCTCCCCTCTTCATTCCCCTCCACCACCCCCTCCCTCCCCCACGTCTTTCCCCTCCTCCTCCCCCTTCCGCCCCTCTTCATTCCCATCCACCACCCTTCCCTCCCTCTCTTCATTCTACTCCACCACCCCTCCCTCCCCTCGTCATTCCCCTCCTCCTCCCTCTTACTCCCCTCTTCATTCCCATCCACCACCCCTCCCTCCCTCTCTTCATTCCACTCTACCACCCCTCCGGCCCGCTCTTCACTCCCCTCCACCTGCCCCTCCCTCCCCCTCTTCATTCCCCTCCACGACCCCCTCCCTCCCGCTCTTCTTTCTTCTCAACCTCCCCCTCCCTCCCGTTCTTCATTCCCCTCCAGCACCCCCTCCCTCCCCCTCTTCATTCCCTTCCACCATCACCTCCCTCCACCTCTTCATACCACTCCACCTCCCCCTCCCTCCCCTCTTCATTCCACTCCTCCACCCCCTCCCTCCCACTCTTCATTCCCCTCCAACTCCCCCTCTCTCCCCTCTTCATTCCACTCCACCATCCCCACCCTCCCCCTCTTCATTCCACTCCACCTCCCCTCCCTCCCCTCTTCATTCCACTCCACCAACCCCTCCCAACTAACCCCTCTTTCATTCCCCTCCACCATCACCTCCCTCCCCCTCTTCATTCCACTCCACCTCCCCTCCCTCCCCTCAACATTCCACTCCACCTCCCCATGCCTCCCCTCTTCATTCCCCTCCACTATCCCCTCCCTCCCCTCTTCATTCCCCTCCACGACCCACTCCCTCCCCTCTTCATTCCCCTCCTTCTCCCCCTCCCTCCCCTCTTCATTCCACTCCACCAACCCCTCCCTCAACCTCTTAATTCCACTCCACCTCCCCCTCCCACCCCTCTTCATTCCCCTCCAACTCCCTCTGCCGACCCTCTTAATTACCCTCCAACACCCGCTCCCTCCCCTATTCATTCCACTCCACTCCCTCCCTCCCCTCTTCATTCCACTGCTCCACCCCCTTCCTCCTACTCTTCATTCCACTCCACCTCCCCTCCCTCCCCTCTTCATTCCACTCCACCACCCCCTCCCTCCCCCTCTTCTTTCCCCTCCTCCTCCCCCTTCCTCCCATCTTCATTCCCATCCACCACCCCTCCCTCCCTCTCTTCATTACACTCCACCACTCCTCCCGCCCCCTCTTCATTCCCCTCCACATCCCCCTCCCCACCACCTCCCTCCCCCTCTTCATACTCCCCCACGACCCCCTCCCTCCCCTCTTCATTCGCCCCCACCTCCCCCTCCCACCCCTCTTCTTTCCACTCCACCACCCCCTCCCTCCCCCTCTTCATTCCACTCCACCTCCCATCCCTCTCCTCTTCATTCCACTCCACCTCCCCTCCATCCCCTAGTCATTCCCCTCCACCTACCCCTTACCTCCCCCTCTTCATTCTTCACCACCTACCCCTCCCTCCCACTCTTCATTCCCCTCCACCTCCCCCTCCTTCCCCTCTTCATACCCCTCCAGCTCCCCGCCAATCCCGCTCTTCACTCTTCACCACCTCCCCCTCCCTCCCCCTTTTCATTCCCTCGACCACCCCCTCCCTCCCCCACTTCATTCTCCTCAACGACCCCCTCCCTCCCCTCTTCATTCCCCCACCTCTCCCTCCCACCTCTCTTCTTTCCACTCCACCACCCCCTCCCTCCCCCTCATCATTCCCCTCCACCACCCCCTCCCTCCCCCTCTTCATTCTTCACCACCTCCCCCTCCCTCCCCCTCTTCATTCCCCTCCACCTTCCCCTCCCTCCCCTCGTCATTCCCCTCCTCCACCCGCTCCCTCCCCTCTTGATTCCACTCCACCTCCCCCTCGCTCCCCTCCTTATTCCACTCCACCTCCCCCACCCTCCCCATCTTCATTCTTCACCAACTACCCCTCCCTCCCCCTCTTCTTTCCCCTCCACCTCCCCCACCCACCCCCTCTTCATTCCCTTCCACCTCCCCAACCCTCCCCCTTTTCATTCCACTCCACCACGCCCTCCACCCCCACTTCGTTCTTCACCACCACCCCCTCCCTCCCCCTATACGTTCTTCAGCACCTCCCCCACCCCCTCTTCATTCCCCTCCACCACCCCCTCCCTCCCCCTCTATATACGTAACCACCACCCCCGCCCTCCCCCTCTTCATTCCCCACCACATTCCCCTCCCTCCCCTTCTTCATTCCCCTCCACATCCCACTCCTTCCCCCTCTTCATTCTTCAGCACCTCCCACTCCCTCCCCCTCTTCATTCCCTCCACCTCCCCCTCTTCATTCCCGTACAGCTCCCCCTCACTCCCCCTCTTCATTCTTCACCACCACCCCCCTCCCTCCCCTCTTCATTCCCGTCCACCACCCCCTCCCTCAAACTCTTCATTCCCCTCCACCACCACCTCCCGCCCCCTCTTCATCTCCTCCGCCACCCCCTCCATCCCCTGTACATTCCCCTCCACCTCCCCCTCCCTCCCCTCTTCACTCCCCGAGACCACACCCTCCCTCTCCCTCTTCATTCCACTCCACCTCCCCCTCCCACCCCCTCCTTCTTCTCCTCCACGACCCCCTCCCTCCCCTCTTCATTCCCCCCCACCTCCCCCTCCATCCCCTCTTCACTCCACTCCACCTCCCCTACCACCCCTCGTCATTCCCCTCCAACTCCCACTCCCTCCCCCTCTTCATTCCCCTCCAGCTCCACCCCACTCCCCCTATTCATTCCCCTCCACCACACCCTCCCTCCCACTCATCATTCTTAACCACCTCCCCCTCCCACCCCCTCTTCATTGCCCTCCACCTCCCCCTCCCTCCCCTCTTCGTTCCCCTCCTCCACCCACTCCCTCCCCTCTTCATTCCACTCCACCTCCCCCACGCTCCCCCTCTTCATTCCACTCCACCACCCCCACCCTCCCCCACTTCATTCCCCTCCTAATCGCCCTCCCTCCCCTCTTCATTCCACTCCAGCATTCACTCCCTCCCCCTCTTCATTCCACTCCACCTGCCCTCCCTCCCCTCTTCATTCCACTCCACCTCCATTCCCTCCCCTCTTCATTCCCCTCCACCACCCCTCCCTCCCCTCTTCATTCCCCTACACCACAACCTCCCTCCCCCTCTTCTGACATCTCCACCTTCCCGTCCCTCCCCTCTTCATTCCCCTCCACCAACCCCTCCCTCCCCCTCTTCATTCCACTCCACCACCCCCTCCATCACCTTCTTCATACCACTCCACCTCCCCCTCCGTCCCCTCTTCATTCCCCTCCACCTCGCCCTGCCTCCCCTCTTCATTCCCCTCCACCACCCGCTCCCTCCCCACTTCATTCCACTGCACCTCCCCCTCCTTCCCCCTCTTCATTCCACTCCACCAGCCCCTCCCTCCCACTCTTCTTTTCCCTCCAAACCTCCCTCCCTCCCCTCTTCATTCCACTCCACCATCCCCTCCTCCCCCTCTTCATTCCACTCCACCACCCCCTACCTCCCCCTCTTCGTTCCCCTCCGCCATCCCCTTCCTCCCCCTCTGCATTCCCTTCCACCTTACCCTCCCACCCCTTCATTCTTCACCAACTCCACCTCCCTCCCCTATTCTCTCCCCTCCACCTCCCCCACCCTCCCCCACTTCATTCCCCTCCACCTCCCCCTCCCTCCCCCTCTTCATTCCACTCCACCTCCCACTCCCTCCCCTACTTCGTTTTTCACCACCTCCGCCTCCCTCCCCCTCTTCGTCCTTCTCCATCTGCCCCTTCTGCCTCTTCATTCCCCTCCACCACCCCCTCCCTCCCCCTCTATACTCTTCACCACCACCCCCGCCATCCCCCCTCTCATTCCCCTCCACATTCCCCTCCCTCCCCCTCTTCATTCCCCTCCACCTCCCCCTCCCTCCAACTCTTCATTCCCCTCCAGCTCCCCCTCACTCCAACTCTTCATTCTTCACCACCACCCCCCTCCGTCCCCCTCTTCATTCCCCTCCACAATCCCCTCCACAATCCCCTCCCTCCCCCTCTTCATTCTTCAAATCCTCCCACACCCTCGCCCACTTCATTCCCCTCCACCAACCCCTCCCACCCCCTCTTCATTCCCCTCCACCGCCCCCTCCCACCCCCTCTTCATTCTCCTCCACCCCCTCCATCCCCTCTTCATTCCCCTCCACCTCCCCCTTGCTCCCCTCTTCATTTCACTCCACCACACCCTCCCTCTCCCTCTTCTTTCCACTCCACCAACCACTCCCTCCCCCTCTTTATTCCCCTCCACCTCCCCCACCCACCCACTCTTCATCCCCTCCACCAACCCCATCCTCCCCCTCTTCATTCCTCACCACCTCCGCCACCCTCCGCCTCTTCATTCCCCTCCACCACACCCTCCCTCCCCTTTTCATTCCCCTCCAGCTCCCCCTCACTCTCCCTCTTCATTCTTCACCACCTCCCCCTCCCTCCCCTCTTCATTCCTCTCCACCACCCCCTCCCTCCCCTCTTCATTCCCCCCACCTCCCCCTCCCACAGCTCTTCATTCCACTCCACCTCCACTCCCTCCCCTCCTAATTCCCCTCCTCCACCCCCTCCCTCCCACCTTTCATTCCCCTCCACGTCCCCCTCCCTCCCCCTCTTCATTCTTCACCATCTCTCCCTCCCTCCCCGTCTTCATTCACCTCCACCTCCCCCTCCCTCCTCCTCTTCATTAACCTCTTGCTCTCCCACACTCCCCCTCTTCATTCCCCTTACCACCCCCTCCCAACCCCTCATCATTCTTTACCACCTCCCAATCCCTCCGCCTCTTCATTCCCCTCCAGCACCCCCCTCCCCCTCTTCAATACCACTCCAATACCCATCCCATCCCCCTCATCATTCTTCACCACCTTCCAATCCCTCCCCCTCTTCATTCCCCTCCACCACACTCTCCCGCCCCCTCTTCATTCCCCTCCACCTCCCACTCCCTCCCCTCTTCATTCCCCACCACCACCCCCAACCTCCCCCTCTTCATTCAACTCCACCACCGCCTACCTCCCCCTCTTCATTCCCCTCCACCATCCCCTCCCGACCCCTCTTCATTCCCCTCCACCTCCCCCTCCCTCCCCCTCTTTATTCTTCACGACCACCCCCTTCCTCCCCCTCTTCATTCCCCTCCACCTCCCCTCCCTCCCCCTCTTCATTCCCCTCCACCTCCCCCTCCCTCCCCCTCTTCAGTCCCCTCCACCAACCCCTCCCTCCCCCTCTTCATTCTCCTCCACCCCCCTCCATCCCCTCTTCATTCCCCTCCACCTCCCGCTCCCTCCCCTCTTAATTCCACTCCACCACCCCCTCCTTCCCCCTCTTCATTCCACTCCACCAGCCCCTCCCTCCCCCTCTTCATTCCCCTCCAACTCTCCCTCCCTCCCCCTCTTCATCCCACTCCACCACCCCCTCCCTCCACCTCTTCATTCCACTCCACCACCCCCTACCTCACCCTCTTCATTCCACTCCACTAGCCCCTCCCTCCCCTCTTCATTCCCCTCCAACACTCCCTCCCTCCCCCTCTTCATCCCACTCCACCACCCCTCCCTCCACCTCTTCATTCCACTCCACCACCCCCTCCCTCCCCCTCTTCATTCCCCTCCAGCTCTCCCTCCCTCCCCTCTTCATCCAACCCAACACCCCCACCCTCACCCTCTTCATTCCACTCCACCACCCCCTACCTCCCCCCTCTTCATCCCACTCCACCACCCCCTCCCTCCACCTCTTCATTCCATTCCACCACCCCCTACCTCACCCTCTTCATTCCCCTCCACCAACCCCTCCTTCTCCTTCATTCCACACCACCACCCTGTCCATCAGCCTCTTCATTCCACTCCACCTCCCCCTCCCTCCCCTCTTCATTCCCCTCCAACTCCCCCTCCCGCCCCTATTTATTCCCCTCCCACCACCCGCTCCCTCCCCTCATCATTCCACTCCACCTCCTCCTCCTTCCCCATCTTCATTCCACTCCACCAGCCCCCTCCCTCCCCGCGTCATTCCCCTCCAAGCCACCCTCCCTCCCCTCTTCATTCCCCTCCACCAACCCCTCCATCCCCCTCTTCATTCCACTCCACCACCCCCTCCCACACCCTCTTCATTCCACTCCACCACCCCCTCCCTCCCCCACTTCGTTCTTCACCAAACCCGCCTCACTCCCCCCTCTTCGTTCTTCTCCATCTCCCGCTCCACCCTCTTCATTCCCCTCCACCACCCCGTCCCTCACCCTCTATATTCTTCACCACCACCCCCACCCTCCACCTCTTCATTCCCCTCCAGCTCCCCCTCACTCCCCCTCTTCATTCTTCACAACCACCCAATCCGTCCCCCTCTTCATTCCCCTCCACCACACCCTCCCTCCGCTCTTCATTCCTCTCCACCAATCCCTCCCTCCCCCTCTTCATTCTTCACCACCTCCCCCTCACTCCCCCTCTTCATTCCCCTCCAACACCCCCTCCCTCCCCTCTTCATTCCCGCCAACTTCCCTCTCCCACCCCTCTTCATTCCACTCCACCAACCCCTCCCTCCCACTCTTCATTCCACTCCACCTCCCCTCCCTCCACTCTTCATTCCACTCCACCTCCCCTCCCTCCCCTCTTCATTCCCCTCCACCTCCCCCTCCCTCCCCCTCTTCATTCCCCTCCACGTCTCCCTCCCTCCCCCTCTTCATTCTTCACCATCTCTCCCTCCCTCCCCGTTTTCATTCACCTCCACCTCCCCCTCCCTCCCCCACTTCATTCCCCTCCAGCTCCCCCACACTCACCCTCTTCATTCCCCTTACCACCCCCTCCCTCCCCCTCATCATTCTTCACCACCTCACAATCCCTCCCCCTCTTCCCCTACAGCTCCCCTCCCGCCCCTCTTCATTCCCCTCCACCTCCCCCTCCCTCCAACTCTTCATTCCCCTGCAGCTCCCCCTAACTCCAACTCTTCATTCTTCACCAGCAACCACTCCCTCCCCCTCTTCATTCTTCAACACCTCCCACACCCTCGGCCACTTCATTCCCCTCCACCACCCCCTCCATCCCCGCTTCATTCCCCTCCACCTCCCCCTCCCTCCCCTCTTCATTTCCCTAGAGCAACCCCTCCCTCTCCCTCTTCATTCCACTCCACCACCCCCTCCCTCCCCCTCTTTATTCCCCACCACCTCCCCCACCCTCCCCCTCTTCATCCCCTCCACATCCCCCTCCATCCCCCCTTCATTCCTCACCACCTCCGCCACCCTTCCCCTCTTCATTCCCCTCCACCTCCCCCTCCCTCCCCTTTTCCTTCCCCTCCAGCTCCCCCTCACTCCCCCTCTTCATTCTTCACCACCTCCCCCTCCCTCCCCTCTTCATTCCCCTCTACCACCCCCAAACTCCCCCTTTTCATTCAACTCCACCACCCCCTCCCTCCTCCTCTTCATTCCCCTCCAGCTCTCCCTCCCTCCCCTCTTCATCCAACCCAACACCCCCACCCTCACCCTCTTCATTCCACTCCACCACCCCCTACCTCCCCCTCTTCATTCCCCTCCACCATCCCCTCCGTCCCCCTCTACCTCTCCCTCCCTCCCCCTCTTTATTCTTCACCACCACCCCCTTCCTCCCCCTCTTCATTCCCCTCCACCTCCCCTCCCTCCCCCTCTTCATTCCCCTCCACCTCCTCCTCCCTCCCCCTCTTCATACCATCCACCAACACCTCCCTCCCCCTCTTCATTCTCCTCCACACCCCCTCCATCCCCTCTTCATTCCCCGCCACCTCCCACTCCCTCCCCTCTTCATTCCACTCCACCACTCCCTCCCTCCCCTCTTCATTCCCCTCCAACCCTCCCTCCCTCCCCTCTTCATTCCACTCAACCAACCCCTCCCTCCCCCACATCATTCCACTCTACCATCCCCTACCTCCCCCTCTTCATCCCCCCCACCAACACCTCCCTCCCCTCTTCATTCCACTCCACCCCCCTCCATCACCCTCTTCATTCTACTCCACCTCCCACTCACTCCCCTCTTCATTCCCCACCACCTCCCCCTCCCTCCCCCTCTTCATTCCACTCCACCACCCGCTCTCTCCCCTCTTCATTCCCCTCTTCATTCCCCTCCAACCCCACCTCCCTCCCCTCTTCATTCAACTCCACCTCCCCTCCCTCCCCCTTTTCATTCCCCTCCACCATCCCCTTCCTCCCCCTCTACATTCCCCTCCACCACCCCTCCCTCCCCCTTTTAATTCCCCTCCACCACCCCTCCCTCCCCTCTTCATTCCCCCACCTCCCCCTCCCACCCCTCTTCATTCCACTCCACCAACCC